>NW_026712997.1:0-50035 GCF_030625045.1 Achroia grisella
CTATCATTAAATCAAAATCCTGTGCATGAACAACTATTGCCATGCACGCTCGTCATTCAAGTAATCGTTTATAAATAGAGTTTGGTCAGTAAATATGATTTAACAGTCGTTATAAATTTATTTAAGGGTAATTTCAGTATATCCTTCGGTATCTTATTGTAAATTTCTATACCTATTCCCATAAAAGACCTATTGACTTTTTCTAAACAATACTTGGGGACAGCAAGTTTGTCTTTAAATCTAATATTAATATTATGATTATTGCAGTTATTTGTAAGTAGATAAAGATTTTTGTGAACATCAGCAAGAACCTTTAACTATATAAATTGAGAAGCAAAGAGTGGAGAATATTTGCCTCTTTTAAGCAAAGATAAGGCCGTCAATTATTTGGCATTTCAATCAAAATCTCCTTGTTTGAAGTCGGTTAAGTACGTAGATAAGATATAATCGTGGTGTAACACGATATCACGATATTGTTTACGTAAACAAGCTTGTACACTATTAATATTTAGTTGTAATAATCACGTTTCCTCTCGTGATGGTATCAGAATTTGTTGACTCCGCGGGGCGTCACCCGACGTCGTTAATACACGTCCCGACGCCATAGAAATATTGCTACGTAAATAGAATAATGGTAGTGTTATATGAAAAACACGGGAATGAACTTGGTGCTGGATTGGCGCGTTTAGCTGGAATAACGATGAAAATAAATGCATTCAAACATAATTTTGATCCTATAGCATCAGTATCATAGAACTATGATAAGCCAAATCACAATCTGTTCAGTTCTGCATGTCGTTTTAGCTAAGAAGAACTAAAAAGATTTTTTTCAATAACATTATATATAACTAGCTGTCCCGGCAAACGTTGTTTTGCCATATAAATTAATAACGCTATAAAAAAATAGGGGTTGATGATAGAAGGGTGAAAATTTAGGATTGTATGTATTTTTGTATGTTGTATCATAAAAAAATAGAACCTAAAAATTTTGTCTTAAAAATAAAAAATAAATTTAAGGGTGGAATACCCCTAACATTTAGGGGATGAAAAATAGATGTTGGCCGATTCTCAGACCTACTCAATACGCTCACAAACTTTCATGAGAATCGGTCAAGCCGTTTCGGAGGAGTATGGGAACGAAAACTGTGACACGAGAATTTTATATGTAGAGAAGATTATAAATTTTTATAATCATGTATACAGGTCATTTGAAAAAATGAGAATGGGTTTGTATTGCAGTTCTTCTTAGCTCGAAAGCACTTCAAACGAGCGCTAGATTTATCATATAAGAGTATATAATAGACCCACATGTAATAAAGATATTTTGATTTTATCTCATAATAGATATTAAAGCTGAAGTTCAGGTAAATTCAGTAACTACGAGTGTATTAAATTAATGTCACTAAAAAAACAGTATAATTCAATAAATAAAAGAAGACAAGAAATCATTATGTCTGCAGAAGAATCTTTTTTATTTTCCCGCACCAAAACGTAATACGCTACAGATACACAATATTTCACGGCACACATCCTCAGTAGGATGACGAGTGCGTCATAGCTGTATGCGATATTAATACTAAATATAAGTGTGAACGTACAGCCTACGTTTTTGTTACCACAATATTGCACCGTATTCTCTCTTTGCCTGTTTGTTCGTAATATCTTTATAATTTATCCCATGCTAATAGTTTTATTTCTATAATTATGGGATACGTATTTATTAGTATCAGTGGATATTTCCGCAACTTCTTTGGTCTCTTAATTATAAAATTTTAGAATCTATCTATTTTTTATTATTATTACCAACACAGTTAAACAAAAAAATATTTTTGATGAGAGTAATTACAGAAAGACAAACAGAAAACCAAAAAAAAAATTTGACGAAAAAATCATAGGTATATACATTTTTAATTTCAAACTGACACTTCAATTTTATTTATTTGTATAGACTATGTAACATTATAACTACCAAAGTAATTTAAAAGCAGTTATGACGTTTTCTAGTATCTTTACTAGTTATGCGAAGTTAAGCTAGTAATAATATAAAATGTTAAAGAAGTTCGTCCATAAAATAGCTTCATTATGCAGGGTCTCTTCTTTGAAAAGCCATTACTTTGAAGTTAGTCGTAGTCGATGTGGAATAGAAATATAAAACTCAAATTGTCTACAAGTTCACTAAGTAAAACTAAGTTGGTAAGGACAGAGGTGGGTTGATGGAAACACCGACGCTCTCCGAATAGTCAATGATGTTAACGCAACTTTGTGTGTTGGGATTATATTTCCACTCAGTGTTGCCGGTTGGCCAACTTGCTTTACCTCCCAATTGCAGAATCCGCTAAACTTGTGTTTGAGGGAAAATTTCAAAAAGATTTCCGTCTCACAACTTTTCACGAGCATTACGTAGATACACTATCCTTGAGGCACGTATGCAATGGTTTCCCTTACTATTTCTATTTTTATTTATTGTACTTTCTTTTAATTTAAAATGTAAATTTTCATTAATTTTATAAAAGAAGAACAAGTTTCTTACTAGAATAGAATAGAATAGAATAGAATAGAATAGAAAATCATTTATTCAAATGAATTTTGAAGCACTTTTGAATAGTCATCACATTTTTTTTAATCTACCGTAGAGCTTCAGAATGCTGTCTAATCACAAGAAGAACAAGCAAGAAACTTGTGTATTGCGCTTTTGCGTAAATAATTTATTCTTACTTACAATTTAAGTTTCTAGTTCTTGTTGTGATGAGACAGCTTCATGAAGTAGCAGTAGATATAAGTTGGTATGACTTCAAAAGTGCCTAATTTAGATAAAAAGAATCTTCTATTCTATTCTATCAGGTTGTTTTATTACAAATTATATAGTAAACATGTCACAATCATCACAATTAATTTATATTTTTTGAAGAGTTATTTTTTTATATGTCATGTTATTTGATATACTTCAATTTATTGTATCATTCTCTTATTGTCTTTCGTATAGTTTGCAACTATATTCTAATATATATTATTATCATACATACTACGTGTTTTAATCATTTAGACACCCATACAGTCCACCGATCTATTACACCGACCATATTGTAATGTAAGTTAGACTCTATTGTCCGTATTTAGACTCTCATCTGGGCCGTTGTCTGTGTACAATAGCCGAGACTAAAGTGACAGCTGCGCCTTCCAGGCGTAGAACCTCTCTTGGTATTGGGTCTTGACAGAGCGACCACCGTTCCAGGGATTTGTATTCCATTGGAACCATATAAATCAGGATTGCGCAATGCATAGACGTATAGTAAGCCATTTAGTTGATTAAAGTACTTATATAATATTAACAAGCTGACCAGCGCGACTTCGTCTGCATCACGCTTATCATTATATATCGCCCAAATTACATAATATCTTTGTAAATTATATGAATAGTGAATGAAAGGTGTTACATCAAAATAACATATAGGCGTTTATCTTGATGTAAAACCTTTCATCTACGTATTCTATTTTACCCACTTAAGTGGGTAAAATTTTTACAAAGTTTGATTGTCCTATTTATTCATATTTAATCAACAGTCTCAAAAATAAATTTCAAGCTTTTAGCTTCAAAAATGATGATTCTTCCATACAATCTTTTCATCCCCACTTTCAACATTCAAAAGTAGCTTATGTCCTTTCTCAGGGTCCAGACTATCTGTGTACTAAATTTCATTTAAATCGGTTTTTTTTTATTTTGACGTGAAAGCGAGACAGACAGACAGACAGTTACTTTCGCATTTATAATATTAGTAAGGAGTAAGGATTAAAAACAAATTCTCCATGTTTACTTTAAACATAAAAGAGAACCCTCGTAATAACATAAAAAATGTACTACTTAAAAGAATTACATACACTTTCAGATAAAACTTATTTAGATTATTGCTATCCAAAGACACTGCAATATTAAAAGAGGACCTTACTAAAAAATTTAACTCTGTCAGCTCAGTGCGCAAACAAGCTCGAACTTTGCACTAAGCGAAGGCTAAACCACCAACTTCGTCCATTTTCCATTTGACATTCAGCGTTTAATTACACCCGCGAGCTTTGAATTTGTTTCAAAATTATCACTTCCTACCCTTTGTTCGCTTCAAAAGAAACCGAGGTGGACGGGAATTAAAGTAAAATATGAAGCGACCTAGTTTTGTCCCTATCTAATATTCCACAGTCGGTACCTACTCGTGCAGTTTCTAAAGAAATGGCCCGGAGACAATAAAATGACAACTCGACATGTCCCACTTCTTTCGTTTTTGTAAAATTAATTTCATACATTTAATACTTGAGTTTGAGCATCGAATTTGCATAATAATATTTATTATCTCACTCTTTATTGCACCAAACATCTAATACAAGAATTATAAAAAATATTAATACAAAAAATTTTATATTCATAAACGGGTAAAATGTCTTTCAAGAATAAATGATTTCTGATTTGAATTCGTATACTGACGAAGAGATTTTGATATACAAATGGTGGCCTTATCGCAAGCAATCTCTTCTAAACAACCATTGCAGAGAAAAGTGGTAGATATAAAAGAATATTACAAATGATTATCATCGTAGGTTATGAAAATGTTAAATTGGGAAAAGAATAACATTACAAGCATATTTTAAAAAACCATTGCCTTGTCTTTATCCCATTATTTGCGATACAATGCAGTTTGTCATTTTCTTCCGCCAATCCCTAACGGTCGTTATATGTAGAGCTTACTCTCATTTATACATATCATCTGTCAGAGAGTACATCTATCATTTCTTCGGTCAACCTCTGCCTTTACTCCGACTATTTTCGTATTAAAAACCTTTTCTTTAAATCACGATCCTCTCCGCATGACATGCTACCCTACTAAGATAATCTGTTACTTCTAAATTACTCTAACCTAATGGTTAAAAAAATATTCGTGACAATAAGAAGACGTAGAGAAGAAAAAGGGAAAGATTGGAGATCATAGAAGAAGAACTGTCACATTGAGAAAATTGGTATGAAATTCATAGACCTGTTCAGTCCCAAAAGAAGAAAAGAAAATTGAAGATTATGAAGTAATGCGTGTGGCCTGTCTGAAAATTGATATTAATGAAAGCCGAGTGAACACATGACGGTTAATAGGGATGAGTAAAATAAGAAGCATTGTGCTGCTGTAAACATAGATATAAAGGTAAAAAATATAAGAAAATTATAATGGTAAGTCTCTATATTGACCAGATAAACTCATAAATACCTAAAATATTTATTTTTAATTAATCGTCAAACTTATTTAAGGTATACAACATTACTCCATTATAAAGGCATAACTCTGGGGCAGACAAAGAAAAAACCTTAATTAGGATGTTAGGTTCACGAACAGGGTTGCCAATCGTACGAGATGCCTAGTAATAGTATCCAGGTAAAATAAATAAAAATTTGGACCAAAAATTTGTAGTAGTGTAGTTACTGGTACTGCTGCTAAATGTTTAGTCAAATTTTAAGAACATCAACCATAATAATTTTGAACAAGACTTACGTATTTTTTTTGCGGCCAAAGCGTTGTTTTGGAATATGAGTAAGTTGTGTGATTAGTCCACATTTCTCCATCGTCAAAATAATATATAAGTCATCGATGTCAAATAAGGCAGACTTTTAGTAAAAAATCGTGTCTTCGATACATACGAAGATCTCACCTGTTCTTGCTGTGAAGCACCTGATTTTATAATTTATATTACTACTGGCCTGCGAGCTGATAATTTCCTCCCAATATAAAATTGCTATCAAATTATACAAACCTATTATTAATTATTGATTGTGTATGTTATCTATATATATATATAACTCAAAGGTGACTGACGTATCTATCAACGCACAGCCCAAACCACTGGACGGATCGGGCTGAAAATTTAGCACGTAACGGTAGATGTTATAACTTAGGCATCCGCTAAGAAAGGGATTTTGATTAATTCTACTGGCGGATAAAATAGTAGATGAAAGTTTGTGGCGAAACTTTGTCAATTTTAAACCGATCCGGGCTGAGACTTTACTGCATAAAGCTACTCAACATGGGCATCCCCTAAGAAAAGAGATAAATTCTACCCCTGTAAGGGATAAATTAACGCGAGGTGAAGCCGCGGGCAGTAGTTAGTTATTGAATAAAAACAAACTAACTTGTATGACAATACTAATACAGAAAACTGAAGCAATAATTCAATCAAAACGCACAGTAGCGCATAATCAAAACACAGATAACTATGCTAAAACTATCTTTTCGCCACTGTAGAATACCATAGATTAAAAATGAACGACACAAATTTAAACAAACAATATCGAAATGAGATGTTTAAGTTTCTTACGCGGCAAGTTTTGAAAGGTTCTTCCAACCCTGCCCGCAAATAATAATCCCAGCGCGGCTCATTCTGTATGCGTAACAGGCGTCCCAAAAATTTATCTTCGCATTTTTCAGACAACGCAATTACAGTAATATTTACTTAATGTCCGGACCCTGTCCACGGAAACATGTCAGCCACTGTTTTAATTCCCCAACGTAATACAGGTACATTATTAAAGTAATAAACTCGTGTACTGCTATATATGGGATGTCGTATGGGTTACCCTGCCGGATGGGGTTATTTACATTTCGATTAGTTTAGTTGGGTTAATAAGGATATAGGTGTAAAGTAAAGTTTTACTATTTAATCTGCACTGATCCCTTCCCTCTATATTAATACTAGCTAACTCACGCAACTTCATCTGCGTTACACCTTTTTTTTTTTAATTATAACACAGGGGACAAACGAGCATGCGGCTCACCTAATGGTAAGTGATTACCGCCGCCCATGAGCACCCGCGACACCAGGGGAATTGCAAGTACGTTGTCGGCCTTTTAAAAAGGAATAAGCTCTTTTCTTGAAGGTTTCAATAATAGTTCGGAAATACCATTGCTGAAAGGTGATTCCACAATGTGGTTGTGCGTGGCAAAAACTTTCTAGAAAACCACACTGTGGAGGACCGCCATTCATCCAGATGATTCTTGACTTGATTTATCAGTATACTTGACTTTTATCTGTATTTCACCCAATTTATATAAAGTCTTTTTGAATTATAGCCTTTGTGTTATTCTGATAAATAAGTTATATTATTGCAAAAGTTTCATCAACACCTTGGAGTGTTTGCGTGAGAGTAACAAACATCTATATATATACTTACAAACTTTATGATATTAATAAGATTAATAGATGAACACAGAAAAAATATATATTTTATAATAGTCTACTTTTAAATGACATAGTAGTATCTGAAATAGTAACAAACATCCATCTATACTCACAATCTTTCGCGTCATTATTAAATAGTACAAAGAAAACAAAGTCGCGGTCACTGTCTGTCCGTCCTTATAAATCTTTAAAACTACGCAACGGATTTTGAAGCGGTTTTTTTAATAGATGCTGATAATACATGTACAATTCGGCAAACCGGGGCGAATAGTTAGTTTATAATATTAGTAAGATTATACTTTTTTATCGTTTATAAAAAAGTATAAATAAATCTTGCATTTGTTTATTGACAAAGTATCGGAAAACGGAGGCACAGTTTAAACAAACAACGATTTTATTTACTTTTTTATGTATTTGCAATGGCAAACAAAGCACAGTACACATGATGTTAAAAGTCTACACAAACATTTAAGTAAAAACGCGTCGTGTATATAAATATAAAGCCCTTTATTCTAACGCTTTACAATTTAGTTTTTAAACCATATTAATTTAAATCCTCAGCAATAGTTGCTACGAAGGCGTAGGTCCTTAGGCTTCTTCATACATCCCTTTCCCGCGCTTTCCTCATCCAGTCCGCTCCAACTCATTATGTTAAATTACTATCCATAGTCTTTTAGGACGTCATTGTTTTCGTTTATGTTCTATTGGTATCCACTGTAACTCATTTAGTCCTATTATTTTCCATTCTGCAATATCATTCTGCATCTTTATATAACAGTTCATTATTGTAACAGTGCTTCCAAATATTAAATAAATACAATTAATATGATAGTTCAACAAAAATTAAAAACTTTTTATAACTGAAATATACTTATCTGAATGGCTACAGACTTATTATTATTATTATTATAACACTTTATTGCACCAACATATAAAGGACATGAACAAATTAAAAACAAAAAAAAACTAAGTGGCTAATGCAATCTCTCTTACAGACAACCTTTGGAAAGAGAGTATTTACAAAAAAAAATAAGTATCATTAGTGGAAACATAAAAATTGTATACACTTATGTAAACAAAATAAAATATAGTACATACACAAATGTATATATATTTATATACATACATATGAATACACAATAATACTTATCTCTAACAACATCTTTTATTTCAATAAATTAAACATACTAATTTTTGATCAGTCATAGTTTCCTTCTGCCTTAATTTTGAATGCAAATTCAGTCAAAGAATATATATTAACGTATGAAAATACTTAAATTTTCTTAAATTATGATCGAACGTCTAAAAATTGTATGTAGTTAGGGCATTTCAGTAACATGTTTAATAATACAAATAGCATACCTTTCCAAATTGCACACACTATCTATAACTCTAGGGGACATGAAAATAACGCCTTCGCAAGTATCAGATTAACATGTCAAAAGAATTTATGATCGTACCAGTGTTTACACGTTTTTGTCACCCGAAAACGAGAGTGTATACCTACTTTTATTTAATGTTACGGAATCCGCGCGTTGCTCGGCAGTTCACGAGGATAAGCAGACGTAGACAAGTTACATAAAAAAATCGATTTAATATTAATCACTTAAAAGAAAGAATTAATTGTTCAATCGAAATTGTTTCTTTTTCTATAATCAATTGTTTTGTCACGTCCCTAATTTTTGGGGTCATTAGGTTTAGGCCATAAGAAATATGATTTTTAAGATCACCGCTTGGTTTTGTTTTTATCGTCTGGTGACGCTGAAAAGGCCAACTACGGCCAACAACATTAAAGTAATCCGAAAAAAAAGGAACCTAATGGTTATAGCATGATGTTGTATAGCCTATACTTACCATTCCTCGGTAAATGATCTATCCAACAAGAAAATAATTTATCAGAATCGGTTCAGTAGATCCTAAAACCACCCTCTACATATGTAGAGGGTGGTTTTAGGATTTTTATATAAATTAGCTAAAATACAATAGAATAGAATAGTGAACTATTCTATATTCATTCATACAATTCATAAATAAACAGACTGATTTACTTTGTCGTCCCCAATAAAGTGACTACTTCAGTAGCAATAGAGAACTTATGTAAAAAACGTACTTACCCGAAAACCGTACTTGTATCTCAACGAATACTTACATTATCATCCCACATTTGTATTCTCAGGTTGGCTAAACATAAAATGCACGCTCGGATCAATAGCGAAACTCATTTTGTTTTATTCCACCGCTCCGAGCTCCTTGAAGGGCACACTAACCCTTTCAAGTGTGTTTACATTTCACTGGAAGCAGTGAGTAGATAGTGGAAACCGGTAATTAGGGGTAAAACGCTTTGGGTGTTATGGTACTCCGATTTGTGTGCTTGACTTGAAATGAGTCCTTTTTTGACGTACCTACTCGGTGGTCTAGCAAAGCAGCATATAGCATTACTTCCGATGGTCGCGGGTTCTTGCACGATATCTTACTAATATTATAAACGCGACGGCTTGTGAGTATTAATATATGGATGGGTGGATGTTAGTTACTCTTTCACGCAAAAACTACAAAACGTATTTTGATGAATTTATACTGCTACACAACATGATAGCACATAGGGTAATTTCATGCGAGTGAAACCGCGGGCACAGCTAGTAAACATATATATTTATGAGTTTCAGCCCTATGGATGTACGATTGTTTCCAGGAAAAATCGCGTGCAAGACGACTTGACATTGCATTGCTACCAATGAGGCCCCAATACTTACAATGTGCTTTCCAAATAAAAGCAGTATTAAAAAATAATAATAACTAACATATACTCATGATCAGATAATTCTACATACCTATGAATAAATCATTTTGAATTTGGTTTGCATGATAGTAATTACACACAAATATATTGTTATTATTTATCTAGTGAATATTATTGTGTAATTTACATTACATTACATTTTACTTGAGGTGTTGTGTTGACAAGGTTTTCTAAGTAATATAATTTATATCGGTTGTATCAGTTGCATTTGTAAGAATGCATCATAACTTCGAGTTATAAATTAAAATAATAAAAAAAAAATACTTTGTGAACGCACTCTAAACCATTTATATTTGTTTAAAATTATTAGTATGTTTTCTTTTATTTTAAGTCATTCTCTGATTGGTGCAAAAGGAGCTGTCTATTCCATTCCATGACTATATGTAAGTCTATCTGATCGATGACTCTCTATAATACAAAAATAACATTGTACTTAATTTATAGATAAATGTAAATTTATAAAACATTTCTTAAAAAGGTATGCAATAATTGTTTTGAAATGTGTTCCAGTTTGCGAACATTCATTCTTCTCAAAACCTGGCGGTATTACAGTGTAACGGAACGCACTCGACAGTCGACATGACAGTATATTTTTCTACTCTGACAACAAGAACAAACTCATTCATATTTGCTTGTCATTGCTGCCGACTAATAATTTCCTTTATTTAATTTCTTAATGAGTGAATCCATTTAACTATATTACGATATATACTTAAAATAAAATATTTTATTACACGAAGGATCATGAGTTCCATCGGAACAGGTGTAAGTTTCTTCACATAGGTTATGTAGCGTCTATAATTACTCGAATATACAGTGTTTCTACAGTAATTTTTGTTATAAACTAAAATATTAATGCATTTATATGATAACATATTTATAAGTAACTAAATAACTTGTTTATATGATCAACAGAAAAACAAATAGATATTGCTTATTCATCATTCAACAAACCATTAAAAAAATTTCAGTATGACCTCTCAGCGTCACAGTTTTCGCCTGATGGCCGTGTTTTCAAGTGGAATATGCAGCTAAAGCGGTAGAAAATTCTGGAACAGTAATTGGCCTGAGAGGGAAGGATGGTGTGGTGTTTGCAGTTGAAAAACTGGTCACATCGAAGTTGTATGAGCCTGGTGCTAATAAGAGGATCTTTCATGTTGATGAGCATGTTGGCATGGTGAGTTGTGATATATTATTATTTATAAAGTGTTTTTTAATGATTTGTTTTTTTTTTAATGGACTTATATGCACCAGACATAAATTCTCTTTACTAACATGCACTTTCCCCTAAGAAGTGATGTTTTTTTTGGTACATCTACCAGTAAAATTGGCAAATACTGACAGAACATTAGTAGAAGTTAAATAATTAAAAACTCAAAATCCGCATTTACATTTAAACAAACATAAGTACTTTCAGATACTTCTCTCTCATACATGCATTCACCTGCACTCACACAGTAACAATAAAACATGTAGGTTTATTTGTTACTAGCTGTACTTGCTACTTGGTCCGTATGAAATTTTATTTTATTATTCTAAAGTAAAAGTAGCCTGTTACTCCTAATTACATCAGCTACTTGCCCATAAAAATCCTGTCAAAATCGGTCCAGCCATTTCAGAGATTAGCCGGAACAAACAGACAGACAAAAATTGTAAAAAATGAAATTTTGGATTTATATTCATATGCATGTAGTAAAAAATGGTTATTTCAATATCAAACAGACACTCCAATTTTATTTATATGTATAGATATTTTACTATTGTATAAATGCAATTGTACTTTAATACCAGTATTATGTACCAATGTTAATGTCACTTGATTTGATTTCTACAATACAGTCATAGTCTGGATGATGCTGTGTGAATAATCAATATATTTCATAATTATAGTAATTTTTATTCTCATTATTTTAATCATAATATTTAAAGTTACATTCTTAGCATGTTAAAGACAGCATGCTTACCGGTGGGTCACTCTGCAACGAAAGTAAACTTACACATTGGGACCAGGTGATCACCCATGGACACTTTAATTGAAATAAATCTAGGGGTTAAATAATCTCTACATCAAATTATTGTACACTAAAAACATATTTACAAAATAGTATATGTAATTAACAATAAAAAATTCTGGTCCCTGTGATAAATAAGATTTTTCAATGGGTCTTCAACATTGTAAAGATATCCTATAACATTGTTTTATCATTTCAGGCCGTAGCAGGACTTATTTCAGATGCTCGTCAAATCGTCGAAACAGCTCGTTCAGAAGCGTCAAACTACAGATCTCAGTATGGAGTGCCAGTGCCTCTGAAATACTTAA
Source organism: Achroia grisella (assembly GCF_030625045.1). Classification (NCBI taxonomy): domain Eukaryota; kingdom Metazoa; phylum Arthropoda; class Insecta; order Lepidoptera; family Pyralidae; genus Achroia; species Achroia grisella. The sequence goes on from NW_026712997.1 coordinate 12,324, forward strand.
ATGAACGTGTTTCCATGTACATGCATGCATATACACTATACAGCGCTGTCCGTCCATATGGCTGTTCCATGGTCATGGGTACTTGGACGGATTATGAAGGACCACAGATGTACATGTTGGATCCTAGTGGAGTTTCTTTTGTGAGTTTAATTTTTTTAATGCTTTTATTTATACATTTAATTCAGGCTACATGGCCCATATTATAAATACCTTATAGACTAACATACAAAGAAATAATAATATAATATGTAAATAAAAATCCTTATGGTCACGGGACTGACGACGGCAATCTGCCACGGTAGCGCCGATAGACCACTCCCGTCGTCCAGTAATCCTCCTTCATGAAGGTGGGCAGCATGTTGGTGGGGACCTAGGCCACAAATGCTTTGAACCTCGCATTGTGACTCGATTCTAGCTGCATCACCCTAAATGTTAGGTTACTTTTGATCTGGTCCATTGGTTTTTGATGGTGGCAAACAAGCATATGGCCCATCTGCCAGACGCGAGGAGACATAAGGGATGTCATGTGCTCATTGCTGACACGTAAGAAACCTTAATATACCCTTCCTGAAAAGTCCCATGCCATAGCCTCTATAGAAAATCTCAGCAGATAGTTAATTCTACAATCTAAGTAGGAAGTAGGAGGAAGCTCTTCTGAAACAGTACTGTCCTAGACCACTTAGGGTTCAAATTTGTGGGGATGAATTCCCTAGGGATGGTGAGTGGTGAAAAGGAGGCTTTTGTTATATAGAAGAAAACTGGATTTTCTTGTAAAATGATGTTTATACAATTACCAGGTTTTTTAATTCGGCTAACTATGCTTTATAAAACAAAACAATTAATTCATAATCATAACTGATAAAAATTTTAGGCAAATCGTAGGCAAAATTTATTTTCTGTAAATTTCTCTCTAGAAAAAGACTGACTGTAGTTCAGTGACTGTCTTCAGAGTCCCATAATCGATTTAGCGGTTTTAATGTGAAAATGTAATAAGAATTTTACGTGTTTCAGTCATATTTTGGCTGCGCCGTCGGCAACGCCAAGCAAGCTGCCAAGACTGAAATTGAAAAGCTGAAATTGGGTGATCTCACCGTTAAAGAGTTGGTGAGGGAGGCAGCCAGAATGTAAGTAAATGAGCACAGATTGTTTTATGAATGATTATGGAATGGATGATGCAAGGGTGCATCATTAGAGTACAATGAGCATGAGGTCAGTTGGCACATTATGATAAATTCACTAGGAATTTATCAAAAGCCTATTCAAATTTAAATTTAAAAAATAATTTATCATGTAGGACATTTTAGCCGCTTATGAACGTCAAATTCTTTATATTATAATTTTTTTCCCTACCATCCAGTATTGCTGTATATTGTTCAGCCAATTGAAAAGACTGGCAAGTAACTCAATAGAATTACCTATTGATGCTATGAAAGAGTAATGAGGTTGTATTACCATTCTACGCATCTCTGGCAGCATAACATCGTACAAGAGGTTTACAAACGCAACTAATCTTGAAGTTTTTAAATTAAGACCACTATCGGATTTTATGAACTTGCTAACACTAAAAAATTGTCAATTTAATATTAAAAATAACCTGTAAAATTGGACCCGCAAATAGAATTTCGATAAATTAAAAATTATAGGAGCTCCCTATAATTTTTAATTCATCGAAATTCTAAGTAATATAAAAACTTAAACAGTGCCATCTATTAGAATATTTGTGCAACATCTATGTGTGCCCTGATTCTAATAAATTTGGTAAAACGACAACAGATGGCGCTATTTCGTTTTATTTTAAACTACTCAATTTTCTCTTTTTTCAGCATCTATTTAGTACATGATGAATTAAAAGATAAACAATTCGAGTTGGAACTGTCCTGGGTGTCGGAGGCGACTAAAGGGCGTCACGAAATGGTGCCCAAGGAACTGGCGAAAGAAGCGGAGAACGTGGCTAAACAGGCCCTGGCCGATATCGAGGATTCTGATGAGGGAGACATGTGAATTTAGTTAATACATTTATTATAAATTGTATTTTATTTCATCCTGAGTCTTACATACCACTTCTTCTTGTGATAATATGTTAATTTGAAATTACAAACAGATACTGTAATTTTATTTTTTATATATAATAACATCCATGAACAAGTCACACAAAACAGGTCTAGTCCCAAGGTAAGCAAAGCTTGTGCTGTGGGTACTAGATAACGGATATATATATATATTTTGTAAAGACATGCTTATTGTAACGTGCGAGCAATCAAACTCATCTAAATCTAGACAATATGTACAAGCCCATTTCTGAAAAGGTGTTTTTTCTAACTTAACTACCCTTCCCAACTTCCATTTGTTTCCACCCAAACCCTCAGATTGCAACTAAATTCCCTAATTTTAGGGAGAAAATCCCATATCTGGCATCACCGTTTATTGCAAGAGAAACAACATTTGATATTTATTATTATTGGACACTGATTTCAATTTTTGTAATTTATATTGTAAAGCTTCAAGTTGGGCTAAAAAGGACTTGTATCCAGAGCCGTAAAACATATTAATAAAAAAAACAATATTACACCACACCTTAAAAACTAAGTCACAGAAATATATCTGTCTTGTTTTAATAAAGTTGTCATGCTCACGCATTGTAGGCTACATGTATTTCTGTTTGCCTGGTACTTGTCATTTAAATACTTTATAAAATAATGCGTTTTTAACTTAGTTTACGCGATATATAATCGAAAATATAATAAATCTACGTTAATATACGTCAACTGCGACAATCGTGGAAATATAGCTATTTATTTTATTTTAATCTACCCACGTATTGTGTACAGACCCTTGATATTTCTGTTCTCCTGGTACTGTGCATTGGAATAACTAATTTTAATATACAGAAACCATGGAAACTCAAATATATTTTTACTTTAGACGCCTAGTATTTCTGTAGGCCTGGTATTGACAATTTGAATTATGCTGATCTGCAATCAATATAAAATAGGCTACGTACACTTAGCAAGAAACTTTAATATATCCAATATTCAGGTTTCTTAAGGGTCGGCGAAACTATCTACCTACCTACCTACCACCTACCCTACTTGAAAACCTAAAAAGTGAACAATTAATCCAGAATAAATTGGAAACTCCTCTTCCAATTTGGATTCAATTTATATTTTTACACTATTACTGATATACGACATAGCTATGAAGATCATATCCTAAGGACGGTGTTACATGTGAATGTTGATGGTTATAAGGCTAGAGGAAGACCAAAAAAGAGATGGATGGACTGTGTAAAAGATGATATGGTGAGAAAGGAAGTAAATAACGATATGACTGCGAACAGAGAGGAATGGAAGAGAAAAACATATTACGCTGTCACCAAATGAATGGGATAAGGAAGAAGCAGATGATGAGTGTAATACCTATACGACATAGCTTTTTTATAATTACTCATTATTAACCTAATAATAATAATAAGGTTGCCTGGGAGAGATATGTAGCTTTTTAGCGATAAGGCCGCCCATTTTTGTTTATTATAGTTTTATCATTTTATTGGTTTTTATTATCATTATACATAATTGTATATGTAGCTCTATTTTCTGTGAGAGGAACAATAAGAAGTTTCTCAGTCATTTATTCTTAACGACGAAAAATAGACAAATAATGTAATATTTTGTTTAGGGACACAACAAAATTGTTTCCAAAATAGTCAAAAATACCGTACATGGTAAATTCCCTAATTTATAGGGGTTAAATAACATGTAAGTAGATTAAATTTTAGGACTGTATGAAAGAAAAAACAAGGTATAGTTGTTGATTTATTTAATTTCGTATTGTCACTTTATGTATAATATCTCACAATATTTGCAGATATACTAAGAACAATATACAAATTTCATGACCAATATTTTATGACTCGCATATTTATAAAATTTACAATATAATCTCATTCGTTTTGCACTTATTTTTTTATATTTACAAAATATTTAAATTTGATAAAGTTGTAACAATATTTATAATATATATATATATATATATATATATATATTTAGGTTAGCGATATAAATACATAAAAAACTAATAAGAACATTATGTACAGATTATGATCAGGTCATATATAAGCTTCAGTTTATTCCTGCTTGTCGGTTACTCTTGGATATAACTGGAAAAAATAGAAAATGCATCATTATTATATATAGACCTATTTTACTAATATTATAAAAGTATATAAAAGTTTGTGAATATGAATGGATGTTTGTCAATGAACTGAACGTCTTTCGTTGAAACTTAATGCTACGTTTACATTCAGCCGCTTCCCCTGCCACTCCTGCTGTCGGAAATATTGCCGGGCGACAACTGAGCGAGAGGGCTGAATGTAAAAACACGCTGCCACTCGCGCTGCCAGTCCTTTGACTCGCGCACGAAAAACCGACAATCGAGGGTGCGTCGGGGAGCGCGGGTGGCAGCGCCAACAGCATGGGAAGTGTTTCCACTTGCATTTACACTCTCGCGCTGCTCACTTCCCTGCCCACTCGGACTGAGTGTTAATTGGGCATTATAGTAATATAGTTACATCAGAATAACATACATGCTACAATTTTCATGGTACAACATTCAAGCAATTACAAAGTGCTCCAAACTAAACATAACATACACTATGAAACTGACAGAAGTACTTGGCGCTCAATAAGTCTTTCCTTCGGTTTGGACTGCCATATGCACTCGCACCGTATCCGGTGAAGCTGTAAAGGCCAGCTGTGGCCAGCACTAGTATCATAGGGGTAGCTAGGGCTACATTATACGTGTAGAACTTACCCCAGTGGGGGGAAGAGTATTGTTAGTAAAGTGGACTAATAACACCGTTGCTAGCAATGTACCATGTCAGGTTGACCTCCACGTGGTTCTCTGTAGAAACCATCGTGATAAATTCAAGGTGAATTTACCATCGTGCACTACTACCTTGCCAGCATAAATCTTGCGGCCGCACCGTTCCATTATCATCTTAATAATAATATTATAAACGCGAAAGTTTGTAAGTATGGATATTAGTTACCTACTCATTCACGCAAAAACTACTGGACGGCTTTTGATGAAACTTTACAGTAATATAGCTTATGCATCAGAATAACACATTGACTATATATATTTATAAAAAAATAAACTTACCCCTAACAGGTTCCGGGGCACGTACCCCTGTCGCGCCCCCAGCCGACACCACCACCACTCTCGTTCACTGTCATCCCCCTTCCGGACCACGTTAAGCGCAGCCCCGCTAGTGAACGAGAGCTCGTCATTCCTCGCGGCAGTATATGAGAACACAGCATATACCAGGCCGTTGTTCATTATACCTAACTTCTCTTTCACACCTGTAAAATATTTATTTATTTTAAAGTTTATGAGTAAATCTATTTTTTTTTATTTATTACTCTTTATTACACCTTATAAAACATAAATACATAGTATGTAGGTGCAAAAGCCCATATCGCTTATCAAATCAAAATATCTTTATTCATGTAGGTCTGTTACAGACTCTTCATCATCGCAGCCCGGAGGACGTCCACTGCTGGACATAGGCCTCCCCCAAAGATCTCCACGACGATCGGTCCTGCGCTGCTCGCATCGTTACAGACTCTTACGATATGTCAAATCTACCGTCATTTCGGAATGATATCGAGATGAGAAGAACTGACAAGGAGCTCATCTCGTATTCTTTTTAAAGATGGTTGTACATGTTTAAAATAATACAGATTTTACATTTTTAAATTCAAATTTGGGAGGATAGAGTGACTACCAGCATATACTATAGCTTAAGGGATTCTCTTACTAATAATATAAACGCGAAAGTGAGTGTGAATAGATAAATGTTTGTTACTTTCACGCAAAAACCACAGAACGGACTTTAATGAAACTTTACAGTAATGTTTATACATCAGAATAACACATAGGATATGATTTGAAAAGATATGCAAATTGAGAGAAATAATAAGAGCAGACGAAGTTGAAATGCAAAATATTACATTCACTAAATACTACTTTTTATGTAAATACATACATAATATACATAGAAAATGCCTATATCGATATCAACAATCATACTATACAAACATTACAAATATACAAATGTTTGTATCGTGTCAGGAATCGAACCCGAGACCATCAGAAGTAAAGCGGTGTGCTAAACCACTAGAACACCGTCGTCATATTCTTATTATTAATTTTTATTCTTATCAGTAATATATTGTTTATCAGTTATTCTCACTTATTTGCGAGAAGTTTTGAGATAACTTCTTTCATAGTTATTTCAATAGATGTGTTACACCCCTCCGATCGATCCCCCGTCCAATTCAAACGGGGATCGATATTACGACGGCTTGAGCCGAGGTTCGAACCCCTTGTGGTGCCCTCAGACTAAAGTCGTATCCGTCAGGCAGGAGTTGGCCTTCAGCCGCTCCATAAGTCCTTCCACGGGTTTGGAGTGCCATCTGCACTCGCCCCTATCGTCCGGTGAAGCTGTAAAGGCCAGCTGCGGCCAACAGCATTAGAGTAGTCAGAAAAAAAGATGTGTTACTTACTGTACAGATATTCCGAACAGCCGTCGAAGCCTTCCTCGTCCTCTTCGCACTTCTCGGCCGCGGTCTCTTGGTCAGACAGCGTCGTTGCGAATATACACGCGCCTGTTGAGTGAAAACATCGTTAATGTTGTAACTGGCTAATGAAGAAATGTTTTATATTCTAAATTTGTATTTAAAATTTATAGTTCCTTTTGTAGATTCTTGGTTTGTTACTTACTTTCATTCTATTCTGTTATGTCATTAGTCTATATTAATATATATTTTTCTTCGTTTACCTAATCTTTTTTTCTTATTAGTACATGAATAAACTACAACAGTTAACAATTGCAAACACTATGCTAACGTTAAACACATAATCCAATACAAACAATCATACTCATGAATACAAATATTTGTATCATGCAAGGAATCGAACCTGCGACCATCGGAAGTGAAGCGGTATACTATACCCGCTAGTCCATGGAGACCGTTAAATTGATTTTAATGTATGAACTTTGTGTAATTATTACCTGCTTGTTGTCAGTAGTGCAGTTCATATATAGATTACGATTATTACTTTCCATCAGGTATTTCGTCAGGTTATATTTCATCTATATATAATCTAATACGTGAAATAAAAACTTTGTACACCTTTTGGGAAAGTTGCGCGGACGCAGGAGTATGAAATTTCGCTAACATATAGTTAGTTATGCTACATTCAGCCGCTTCCCCTCCCACTCGCGCTGCCGGAAATATATCCGGGCGACAACTAAGCGAGAGGGCTGAATGTAAAAACACGCTGCCACTCGCGCTGCCAGTCCTTTGACTCGCGCATGAAGAACCAACAATCGAGGGAGCGCCGGCCAGCGCGAGTGGCAGCGCCAATGGCATGGGAAGTGTTGCCACTCGTGTTTACACTCTCGCGCTGCTCACTTCCGTGCTCACTTTCCTGCCTACTCGGGCTGAGTGGAAATTGGGCATTATACATAGAAGGAGTGCAGAATGCTATTTTTTTCTAAATTATGTTAAAAATACATTAAATCGATAAAAAAACATTGCATACATTACCATGTATTTGACACATACACGTATATTATACTCCTTTGTTTATGGTTAAAGTCTATGGCCAAATTCACTACCAAAGACACTGCATTAATACTTTTTTGTTTATGGTTAAAGTCTGTGGTCAAATTGAGAATAGATTAATATTTTTTGTCTTTAATATTATTTGTCTATAGTGGTGAATGTTAAATTAATTATGGTCGAATTTGGACCACTAGTATCATAAAAAGAAAAGACTACGACCATCTGTGAACTAACCATTATCGACGAGGAAGCGGACCATCGGCAAGTTGTTGCAGGAGGCGGCACAGTGTAGAGGCGTCCACCCGTCTGAGTCTTGAGCGTTCACATCACAGCCCAATTCCACCAGGAATCTGCGGAACGATTTATTATCATTACATAGTATAAAACAAAGTCGTTGTCGCTGTTTGTCCTATGTATAAGTATGCTTAAATCTTTAAAACTACACAATTGATTTTGAAACGTCTTTTTTAATAAATCGTGTGATTCAAGAGGAAGGTTATATATATATATAATAATACATGTACACCCAAAGCCGGGACGAGCGATAATAATATTATCCTGAAAAAATTACACAGCGCCATCTAGTCCCAAGTTAAGCTAGCTACCTAGTACCTACATAACTGTTACAAATACATTTTTTTTTTAATATCTATGTATTTGTATCAAACATGAATACAAATGTTTGTTGATGAAATGAAATGAAAATGAAAAAATTTAATATTTTTTTAAAAGAGCTGTAGAATAAAAAAAACATGACTATTCAAAGATTATTTCTATTCTATTTTGTAGTATTAAAAATATAACAAATAGAAACTCACTTGACAATCTCAAAGTGTCCGGCACAGATTGCATTGTGCAGAGCTGTGATGCCTTCGTCGTTGGCCGCACTCGCGTTTTGAACCTGAAACCAGAATAGCAAATAATATAATAACGCATACCTACTTCATTAATTCCTGCATAATATTATAATAAATAACCCTGGACAATTAACACAGCGCCATGTGGTCCCACTGTAAACAGAGTTATGGGTACTAGAGAACTGATATAAATACTTAGATTTTTTTAAATATATATACATAACAGCCAGACCGATACAGACAATCATATGAATATAAATGTGTGCGCCGTGCGAGGAATCGATCCCGCGACCATCGGAAGTAAAGCGGAGTGCTAAACCGCCAGACCACTGAGGCCGTCATGAGAAAACTTCTTAGTATTCTATGGATCGACCGAGCGGATGCCGGGTCCATCGTGTGGCAGAGAAACTCCGAACAGGTAAAATAAAATAAAATGTAAGAAATGATCGTAGTACTCACACATCGCTAAATAGTATTATTAGTGCATTCAATTCAGTTGCAGGAGAGGATTGCTATCAATTAGTGCTATTGCTAGTAATACCAAATCGATCACCAAGCTGTTCTTCAGACATTGTTAAACATTTAAATTTTATTAATTTTGCGTCACATTATTTCAGGATATCATATAAATAAATTACCTGTGTTGCTGTTTTCTTGACCAGTTCCAATTCTCCTTCTAAACTAGCATCCAATAGCAACGCGAGCGGATCAAAACTCACTCTTCTTGTCAAAGGTGCCTTGCCTCCTTGTTTCAAGTTGCCTTTCTTTGATCGCCTCAGTACATTCTCAGAGCCCTGAGAATCCTGACCGTTCAAATCGACCGAACTGATCTGTTCGGCTATATCTGCCACACTGTCTTTACTTTCCTCTTGTCTATCACTTGTATTCGATATGTTGTTATTTAGTGCCCTATCAACTTCATCTTTAGGCTTCGCTTTATCCTTTAGGCCATTCTGCATTTCATTTGGTACGGAATCCAATGTCAAATGATCCATTTCAGGAAACAGGAATGCTGGTGGCATCTCAATGCGACGGTTGATGCTGACGCTGATACCGTTCTTAGCTGAATTCATGTTCCGAAGTTTAGGTTGTTGTTCGTTTAATGGTGGTTTTCTTATCGTTAGTGGGCGTGCTTTGATGATCATATCGTTGCCACCATTCGGTTCCTTCTGATTCTGCTGTGAATCACTATCATTCGACTCTGGTACAGGTATTGTTGGCATTGGTGTGATCTCTGAGTTTTGGTTGAAGCCTGCATCGTTATTTGCTGACTGTCGCGGTGGTGTCTGTAATAAAAATTTAAGTATTTTAATTATTTACAAATAATACAATTCTCATAAATTTCTTTCACATGGTTTATTCATTTATTTGGGTCTTAATCAACATCTAATTTGTTTGGGGAGATCCTCATCCCTTTTTACAGTATGTCCATATGAATATAAACTCATTTCCTCATCTTATAAATTGTTGTTGTTACTTTCAAGATTTCTCTTTCCACTACAAATAAATCCAAAATCTATAATGTATAGTTAAATGTGACACATACCTTTATGGCAGGTTTCGGAGGTAGTGCTGGCTTCGGCGACTTATCAGTACCGCTGACGTCAGGTGTGGACAACGGTGTACTGGCGCTTTGTGGCGGAGATAATATGATGCTTTGAGATGACGTATTCTGCCCACTGAAGTTATTCCCCGTACTAGTTGACAGTCCTGACGCCGTGTTTCTAACGATCTGGGGTTGGGAAGTCACCACGTTACTAGCTACATGATTTGAAGATGGTGCAGAAATGCTTTGGGTCTGAACGGTCTGTGGCTGGACCGGTTGGATCTTAGTGGATGATGTCTGATAGATGGGTGATGGTTTCGCACTCGAGACCTGAACCGCTGTGGGTGCTACACTTGATACAGGTTTCTGGAAGGAATGAATGATTGGTGATATTTACAGATGATATGAGAGTAGCAATGACATGATATAAGCTGAAATGACCTATTGTAACTTAAATGTGAGAAAGATGCACTAGAATTTAAAGTAAAAATAACTTACCCCAAAGCCTATAGAACTGCTAGTTGTCGTTGTATTAGATCCAAAACTCGGAGAACTTCCTTTAATAGTATTACCCTGTTGACTCTTCCCCGCGCTGTTCTTCGAGCCTTCGTTGCTCTGACTATTTTGACTTAGCCTAGAATTTTGTGGATATGCATGATTCTCTTTCCCCTCCTGGTTACACCTACTGGAGGAGTCAGATTTCTGCAACTGATATGTATGTTCCTGTGGATATGTGGTTTCCGTTTGACTTAGAGGTGTCGCGAGACTTTTGTTCACTACTGTGAGTGGCGTTGAATGTACAGTCATATGGTTTACGTTTATATTCGCTGCATTTTTATCTTCGTTGTTCTTGCTGTTATTCTCAGGCTTTAATTTACCATTTGTACTCTGTGGAAATTTGGTGTTATATGGCAACGTTTGATATTTCGGATCCGATTTACTTGCAGCAAACTCAGGTAAGAATTCTTGTTCGTTGATCTTCAATTCTTTACCAGTTTGGTTGCTGTTCGAACTGCTTGTACTATTTGGACTATATTGTGGTTTTGGATAATCAGAATATTTATTTACATGTTCGAACATGCCCTTTTGCTCGTAAGCATTGCTGATACCCTGTTGTACGTGGTTGATGTTGTCATGCTTAGGGTATTGATATTGGTCTCCTGGCTGTACATGAGGGTATCCATTGTAGAGTGGATTCATCATCTGTTTCTGCTGCAAGTAATGGGCTTCTTGTTGCGTCATGTGGGCTTGCATATTATCACATTGTGTAAGCTGTTTTAATGGCACGTTGTTTTGTATTACATTTTGCTTCATTGCCTGAAATAATAAAAATAATACTGTTACAAACACCCGGAGTTGAGATTTATTATTAGTATATTTTGCACAAGACAAAATACTTTGTGCTATCTATCTATATAGACAGATTGCTTCCATGCTGTTTTCCGGTTTGAAGACTACTTTATGGCCGGGATTTTTCTAGACGCCTAGACAACATTATAATTCTCAAATATAGCAATACATAAACCACGATGTATTCTTGTAACGCTGTTCATATCTACAAACTATTCAAGCGCATTGCACCAGTAAGTATCAGTTCAGTATCAGTTACTTTGTTATTCATAGTTTAAAATGTGGTACACTTGTCTACGTATAATTTTTAACTAACCTATATATATATCTTAAGTAAATGAACTTTATGTTACCTGGAAATTTGCATTGTGGCTAACACTCTGAGCATGAGGCACATGGTTATAAGGCTCGACGGCGGCAACATTCCCTCGCGGCTGTTGGTTCTTTGGTTGACTATTCGCGCTGCCCGTGTAGTTTGAAAGCTGCTGCATAGGCGTTGGGTTATTCGTTCTAGAAGATTAAAGAGATGCCATGACAATATTTTGTTTCTAAAGATAAAATTGCAATTAAATTGTATTGAATTGAATAGCCGATGTATGGATATTTACACTTAGATTGCATTACATCTAGACAATAAACATATATTTTAAAATAAATAAAATAAGTGCTTTTGTAAATATCACTTTTTATTCTATTGAATAATTAGCAGTTGATTAGACTTCATCATTTCAATTAAGATATTCTTCTCTATCTCAATTATATTCTAGAATGGTCCCAGAGTCAGGTTGATGTCGTCTTTCCAATGTATTAAATCTTTTGGAAATACCGTTAATAAAAACATAGCTGCATTCCGGAAAGCTTGATTTTGCATTATGTTAATTATTGCAGTAGGTATCCCCAAATATACAAGTAGTATATAGTCCTCCATAGCGTCAATACTTGAAATGGAAATATGCCTAGAATCCTGTTATATATAACATGGTATGTAAAAATATAGAAGAACGAGAAGAGAACTGATTGTATAAATCTATAATCTAAAATCGAATTTAGATTATCCCTGTAAATATCGGCCTATCGTTTTGTAATAAGGTGGATAAGGTTGTCGATCAGTTGATGATGATTTATGTCCGCACCGCGTCGTAATAATCTTTCTTGACAAAGTATTGGTCCTCAGATATTTCGTTGAGGAAGGAACTTTTTGACATTCGGTATTATTTTACTTTTAGTTGGATACACAGTTGTTGAAGAGGGCTGATCACAAAATGGATGGGTTAGATGCGTCTGAATTCACTGTGGGTGGATACGAGTTGGAAAACTTGGTTTGGCCCTTCTAGAAAATAGATTAAATTCCTCAGACAGACAGTAGATTTTAATTTTAAATAAACTATCTTGTGGAATGCTGGATCTAAAAAATCCGTGGCTATCTATGCCAAAGTCACCTAGTTCGTAGAATTAAAACTACTCCAAAATAGTAATTACTGTTATCTTCAGCGTCAAATTCAGATTTAAAGAAATTCACCTCTTTCTAGGAAAAATACATACATATACGAGTAACTCCGATTTGCGATGTTAAGTGAAATCCCGTTACATGTATAAAATCATTAATAATACAAATGCTACATCAGACCCGGCTGCTATACCTAAATCTGTATCTCTACTACTATACCAAATTAACGACATGTAAAAGTCAGGTGCTACATTTATTGCAGCATACTAGGTCAAATAAATTTGGCAAATTTAATTTAAAAAAAAAATCTCGTTATTTGCGACTCGTGTACCTTTACTCCCTCCTGTTCAGGTAATGCTTGCTTGATTGAATAATTTTTGTTTAGTGACATTAATTTAATAGCATTTGCTGCAACCAGCACGGTAAACTGAACCTAAGCTTAATATGTATAACGATCATATTTTAAAAGCATGTAACATTACTAACTAACAGTACATTTAATTCACCGTATCTGTAATAGATATATATGTTTTGAATGAAGTCATTTTTGATTTGTATTTGAAACAGTAGCTACGAGAGTTACACCAATTAGCTTGTTTCACGACATAAATAAATGCAGGTCAATAGCATCCTTCACCATGCTCATTAATTACCTTTGCTGCTGTTGCTGCTGTGGATGGCGGTGCGCGGTTGTTAGCTGTCGATTGAGTGCTCTTTTCCTCAACAGGCGTGCTTGTAACTCGGAGACCCGCCGGTCGATGCTTCTCATCTCCTCTTGCCGCGCCCCCAGCGCCGCCCGTTGTGCCGACAGCCTGCCGTTCTGTTGCTCGTTCAGTTTGTTGCGATACTGTAAATTGAGAATTATACTAAATTAGTACAAGTATCTTTACTTTTCCTAACTAAAATAGTCTTTTATATAATTCGAATGGCAGATAACCTGACGTTACTTGTAATGGTAAGTGGTAACCATCACCTATTGCACTACGAAGACCACTCCAAAGGACTAAGATCCCATAGGTATTATCTTGTAATTTAATTGCGTAATCGAATTCCGACTGTAATTGAATTTATATCCATATTGTGACACGTGTTCCGCCTCTGAACGAGGCATCTTCAGGCAATGAATGGATTTCGGATATATAATAGTTTGGAAGCCTAATGTTAACTGTTCGGCGAAAACTGCGCCAGATTCGCATCTACATTTTCGCATTAATTTGTTTATGAAAGAAATTAAACAAAATGATACAAATCCGTTAAAAGCATCAATTAATTTTATTTTAATAAAGTATTTTCTATTCTATTCTACGAGTTGTTTAATGTTTAACAAAATATTTTCGATCAAATGTATTTACAAAAAAATTAAAGAAAATATCTCTATTAGTTGTGTAGTTCTCATAGGAAAACTTTTGCTTAGTTTATGACCAGGCGCTGTCTAAGACTATTTATTGTTACACCCTAGAATAAACACGCCTTTGTAAAAAAATCATTGAAATTCATTCAGTTTTATTGAAGACATCAAATATAATTTAAATTTAAACCGTATTCAATATAATATAATTTAAAATAAAAGGTATTGTAAATACAATGTAATTATCTAGCTATTTAATATCATGTTGTGATCCGTTGATTAAATAAGTAATAAAAGATCAAAACGTAACTTTTCAAAGTGTTCATCTACTGGATTAAAGATTAAATCGATTGGGATGCGAACTTCCATAGTAATTCTTCCAGAAAATTGCTATCTCGTTATCTTGGAAGTAACGTGGCAAAGTTCTTTAAAAGTATTCCGTCACCACAGTATATAATTCGAACATCGATAGATCAGTGTGCCAGGAAAGTTCGACACTAAATGTCTTAAGGAAATAGGAATTATAGATAATATTATCTAAACTGTGTTTACTTCCAATCCAATATTAAGGCCAAAAGAGAACAGGCAAATATAAAACTTAAAGACATACACTGGCTAATAGGCAGATAATCAGCTTTAAGCCTGGAAAATAAGGTTCTTATATTCAAATTCATCTTAAGGCCTATATGGACATATGGTATAGAGCTATGGGGATCGGCAAGTCATTCCAATATCGAAATAATACAGCGTTACCAAAGTAAAGTGTTAAAGACCATAACCTTGGTACATAAAAAACCGGGAGGTGTATGACTACACAGAGATCACAACGGTGCACGAAGAGATAAAACGCTCCTGTAAGGCTCACAGGCAGAGACTTCAACACCATACCAACCCTTTAGCAACAACTCTCTTGGACTCTAGGAATTACGTATGCAGGCTGAAAAGGTCACGTCTGCCTACGATTTAAAAGAACAGATGTATATAAAAGAAGGACCACATTATTGGATGTGGTAACTCAAAGCGACAGATAACGAAAGCTATAAAATCTGATAAAAGCTAATTGGCTGATCGCAGATAGATAAGAAACAAAAAAACTTCCAAGCCAACCAATCCGTGGTAGATTTAGTAACATATCCTTTGCGTGAGTACCTTAGTCTCACCCATTTCAGTACCTAGTAACTTGCTGAAGGGAGAATTAGGTAACTATACAGAATGAGTCCTCTAGGAGGGGAAGAGAGTTGTTTATTAGCTAAAGGTTGACATCAAACAGTGACTATACAAAATAAGTCCTTTAGATAGATAGATAGATAGATAAATTCTTTATTCACAATTACAGACACATAACATACATGAGATACAGAAACAACACGAATTAATAAAAGAAATGTAGGTGACTTTATGTGCCGCAAAAGTGAAAAGGCAGCCAACTCAGCATAAAGCTACAGATAACTCTGCAGCGCTGATATTCTGTTGGCTCCTTACTTATACTATACTTATTACTAAGGAAATGACATAAATATTAAATTTCGAGCTCTTTATCAAAATATAAAGTGTGAATAAACTGTAAACAATGTGTTGAATTATATTATTAAACTACTTATACTACATAAATACTATAACAAGGATTACACATATATTGATATGGTGATGATCTTTAAGGGAAAGGAGATTAGTAATGTGGAATAATAACCCCATTGCTAGCATTGTACCATGTTAGGTTGACATCCACGTGGTTACCTTTGGAAACCATTGTGATAAATTCATGGTGAACTTACCACGATGTGCTAACTAAGCTGATCTCATGCTCATATTGCCTCACTTTACTGGTGTCCCGCCAGGGTAAACTGTCAGCGCAAGCCAGAACATCATTCCATTATCATCCATAAAAAATGCGTCCTCTAAGAAGTTATCAGTTTTTTTTCGGACTTCTCTAATGTTGTTGGCCGCAGCTGGCCTTTACAGCTTCACCGTACGATAGAGGGTGAGTGCAGATGGCACTCCAAACCCGCGGAAGGAAATTAATGTGTATTATACTAAGAGTTCTGAACTAAGACAGAGAATGAACTAGAGTCAAAAGAAATGAATTCCGAAATGAATAAAAAGTGAAATAAATAGTATGTAATGTTATTTAGTAAAGATACTAAACTTTTGGCTTAGTACATTCTTTTAATAATCAGACATGATTGTCTAATTCTTTATATATATATACGTAAGAGTCATGACCCATTAAGAAAGAAATTCAAAAAGGCAAATATTCTCACCGTTGCTTCTCAATTTATATATTCAAATATCCTATATGTTCATAAAAATCTTGACTAATTTCCAAAAAAAAGCAATATTCATAATATTAATACTAGATTTAAAGTCAAACTTGCTATCCCCAAGTATCGTTTAGAAATAGTCAATAGGTCTTTTATGGGAATAGGTATAAATAATTCACAATAAGGTACCAAAGGATATGTTGGAATTACCCTTAAATAAATTCAAAACACTCATATTCATATTTACTGAGCAAGGCCTATTACTCACTAAACGATTACTTGAATGACGAGCGTGCATGGCAATAGTTTTCATGTTCGGGATTTTCATTTAATGTTAGACATAGACACCTATATAAATACCTATGCATTGTAAATAAACTGGCCTTTAAAAAAAAGTAATTCGATTGAGTTTCTTGCCAGTTCTTCTCAATTGGATCTATACACCGAACTGGACGGTAGGGAAAAAAATTATAATGTAAAAACTTGACGTTCATAAGCGGCTAAAATGTCCTACATGAATAAATGATTTTTGAATTTGAATTTGAATTTGAACTTAGACATTTAAAGATAATCTTTATTACTAATATTATAAACGCGGAAGTTTGTGAGTATGAATGTATGTTTGTTATTCTTTCATTCAAACGACTCAATGGATCTTAATGAAACTTTACAATAATATAGCTTATACATCAGAATAACACAAGCTATATTATTCACTCGTGTGAAACCGCGGCCAAAGCTAGTAGATATATAATATAGTATAATATTTAGATACTTTTGCTGATATATTAACATACATCGCTTTACTTCATAACCGTTTGATGAACCGATAACAGATCAAAGACTCCTTCCAAGCGCCATCTTCGATTTCCTGCGCCAACAGACTCGCGAGAAAATAAGTGACATGTGCGAACAAAACGGGACCATTCAGGGTTCCGTATTACTTGCTTGTGTACATCTTGCTTGTGTATATTTGACGACCTCGGTGGTCTAGCGGTTTAGCACACCGCTTTACGACCGATGGTCGCGGGTTCGGTTCCTCGCACGGCACAAACATTTGTATTCATAAGTATGATTGTTTGCATCGGTCTGGGTGTTTTCTATGTATAATATGTATGCAGAATTTGTTCGTTTGTTTGATTGATCGCGTAAATCTCAGAAACTTTAAAGAAATTGGTTCTTTAAAGTTTCTGAGATTAAACTTGTAAAGTATTTTACTATTGGATAGCCCACTTATTGTAGGGATGAATATCACATTCTGATAATAATCATATATATTCGGTGGTCTACCTTTATAGCGCCTTACACCGATCATCGCAGGTTACTTAGGATTTACTATTTACTAACTGACGCACCCAAAATCTTTTTAAATTATAGCCTATATATTCTGATATGTAAGCTATATTATTGTAAAGTTTTATCAAAATCCGTTGAGTAGTTTTTGCGTGAAAGAGTAACAAACACTCATCCATACTCAGAAAATTTCGTGTTTATAATATAAGTCAGATTATTACCAGTTTAATGGCATCCACTGTTGATCTAAATATATAATATATATATTACGTTTCTATTCCTAGTAGAGGAACCCCAGATTCCCGAGCATCGTTATCCACTCACATGCGTAGAATCAAACTCTTTAAATGTCGGCCAAAAGCGTTGACATGGAAAAATTCATTCGCATGGAATTGATTAAGCCCAAGAATGGATTTGTAGTAAGATAAGTCGCAATGATATGATAGACGGTGAGAATATCTGAATGGGGATTACATTGTCAGGTTCTGACCCGACGAGCCGTGCCGACGATCGTTCGATTGGCGCATTTTTAAAGATAGCAACCGATGCGTCATCGGCACAGTCCGTTCGGATTAAACCTGAGATTGCGGGCCCAGGTTTGTACCCAGTGAGATACAATCGAAATGGTTCCGCTGACCATAGCCAAGAAATGCTGATCAAAACATTCAAACACATAAATCATAGATAGTGACTGAAATCGCTGCGATGAACTTTGGTTTGTGTGAAAATATTTGTCAAATAATATAGAAATGGTAAGAAATTTCAGAAAAGACATTATGTTTGTCTCAAATTGAAATAGATACACCACAAGTGATGAATATGAAATAGAATTATTTTAAGTAATAAATTTAATATAAGCACTTATATATTTATAATAGCTGTACACGCTACTTCGTCCGCGTGGAATTTAACTTTATTTTTTTAATAAAAGTAGCCTACGTTACTGCCTTATTACATCAGCTATCTGCTAATAAAAAGCCCCGTCAAAATCGGTCTAGCCATTACCCGGAACAAACAGACAGACAGACAAAAATTGTTAAAAGTATTATTTTGGTGTATGTACCGTATTTATATTCATATGCATGATTATTTCAATATTACAAACAGACATTCCAATTTTATTTACATGTATAGATAACGACTGTTTGTTGCCAAAATAAAGAGAAAAAAAAATAAGCACTTGAATAGTTTAGTTTAATTAGTTGAATAGTCATATTTTTTTATTCTACCACTCATTCGTAACGTAGACTCATCACAAGAAGGATTAGCAAGAAACTTGTATGTTCTTTTGAATAGATGTTATTTTAAATAAATAATTGCACAATAGAATAGAATAGAATAGAAAATCATTTATTCAAATAAACTTAATTTATAGCACTTTTGAATAGTCATAACAATTTGTTTTTTATCTACCACTCGTTAGGAAAGCTGTCTCATCTCCCCTTTATACTTAGAAGAACGAGCAAGAAACTTGTGTGTTGCTCTTTTAAATAATCCTTGTAAGTTTACATTTACAAGTCGAAACGTGTGAATACAAACTACCAACAAGCACTAATTTTTTGGGTCAAATATAATCATGCAATAAGATTAAATCAGTCGTAGTGATAAGAGCAGACCAGTCCCTACAAGCAGCACTCGTTCACGAGTATGACGGATGAGCCAGCCATCACTGCGCTCGACCATATTTTAGGGAGCCCATTGACCCGGCCCACCACGCCGCCACATGTCTGGACATTTTAGTGAGCATGACTACTCATTCCACACGACCACGTCACAGCTACAAAAATTACTATATGGTAGTTACAGTATTCGCACTTTACATAAGGATGCATGCGGCAATCAATGCGCTACGCTATCATATATCAAGAAAGCAGTATGAAAATTAAAATTATAACGTTGTCCGCAAATAAACTTATTCTTGCTATATATTGCTATCATCTATAAATTCATCTATCTTATAATAGGCTTTTTTACATAACATTTGTTTAATATAAGATTTGAATTGCCTCTCTGTAAGATTAATAACAAGTAAAAGGCAGATAAGGAACACAGAAACCGCTACGCACTCATTCCTAGCGTCTGTTAACAGAAATTCTTCTTATCTCCCCTTGTGGGATTGTCGAAGCTATGATCTGGTCGTGACAGACTCCGCTCTGAGATTACCTTTGTTGATTCATAGTATCAACATAATCCGGTTTTAAATAAATCCATCCAAAGATCAATCTTTACGGTAGATCTTTAAAAGGACCGGCAATCATTATCTTACAAAACAGATATATATATATATCTATATATAATATATATATATATATCTATATATATATAATACTACTAGCTGACCCGAAAAACGTTATTTTGGCATATTAATTAATATTGCTATTAAGATAAAGGGGTCGATGGTAGAAGGATAAAAATTTAGAGTTGTATGTATTTTTAATGCAACATTATAAAAAAATAATAATTTGTCCAAAAAATAACATTAGAGGTCGAGAACCCTTATTACTTAAAAATAGATAGTATCAGATTCTCAGACCTAATAAATAGGTATATAACATTTCATAAAAATCAGTCAAGCCGTTGTGGAGGTGTATGATAACAAACATTGTGACACGAGAATGTTATATATATATATACATCATTAAAAATAAAAAATATATTGGACGGTCACTTTTCTCATTTCAGAGTATTTCAAATATATAACACACCGAGTATACGTATAAAGTTTCATCAAAGTTGGTCAAGCCGTTTTAGAGGAGCATTGAAACTAACACGTGACAGAGAATTTTATATATTAGAATTAGAATAGGGAAAGGTGATTGTAGTAATATGGACTAGTTACACCATTGCTAGCAACACCATATTAGATTGACTTCCCCTGAGTGACTTACCATGCGGTTCTCCATGGAACCATTATGATAAATTCCCGGTGAATTTGCCACGATGGGCTAACTGACCTGACCTCATCCTCATCTTATCATCCTTCACTGGTACTCCGCCAACGTAACAATCAGCGCAGGCGGGTGCACCATTCCAATATCATACTTAAAAAATATATGATACATATACCACCACGAGTGCTATCCCTGATAGGGTAGTAGACTCAAATTAATAATGAAGTGAAGCGAGTCTGTTACATCACTCGGTTGTTAACGGTGTTTCCATTACCGGAGAATAAGTCATAAGTACACATTGACAAAAAAAAATTGGTGTCAGCAAAATTCGAACTCGCTACCTAACTACTAGGGGTCTAACCATATATACTGGTGGGCAAGAATAGAATAGAATAGAATAGAGTGAATATCGCCGCCCATGAGCACCCGCAATACCAGGGGAATTGCAAGTACGTTGTCGGCCTTTTAAAAAGGAATAAGCTCTTTTCTTGAAGGTTCCAATATCGTATCGGTTCGGAAATATCATTGCTGGAAGGTGATTCCACAATGTGGTTGTGCAATGCAAAAACTTTCTAGAAAACCGCACTGTGGAGGACCGCCATTCATCCAGATGATCAAAGGTCTTTTCAAGTTAATTTCAAAATGTTCAGGGAAAATTAGAGAAGCGAGATTAATTCAGGAGTAGGCCGGGGACCTTTAAACAGATATCGCCGTATTGGGAACACCGAGCGTTTGCAAACGAGACGTCGTTACCGCCAGATGGGAGGCAATAAGCCCTTGTATGAAACATTGCGAGTAATAGTTTTAATATTACCAGAGCCAATGTTATTGTCACCATTACAGCCGCTTCGGTTGAAGAATAGAATTAAAAAAAAAATACATTGACGCACTTTTTATAATAATAATAATAATAATATCTCAGGACAGACACAGCGCCATCTAGTCCCAAGCTAAGCGGAGCTTGACAACTGATATAAATACATGGATACACTTTTTCTACATAAATACATATTATACATAGAAAACACCCAGACCGATACAAACAATCGTACTCATGAATACCAATGTTTGTACCGTACGAGGAATCGAACCCACGACCATCGGATAGTAAAGCGGTGCTAAACCACTAGACTACCGGGGCTGTCAACTTTTGAATAGTCATCAACAATTTGTTTTAATCTACCGCTCACTCGGAAATCTATTTCATCACAATAGAAATGAGTAAGAAACTTGCGTGTTGCTCTTTTAAATATATCAATACTAATATTATAAAGCTGCAGAGTTTGTTTGTTTGGACACGCTAATCTCAGCAACTACTGATTCGAATTGAATTTTTTTTTTGTGTTGGATAGTCCATTTGTCGAGGAAGGCTTTAAGCTATATAACATTACGCTACGACCAACAGGAGACGAGCTGCAATGAAAATTTTGGAATAGGTGGGTAAATTAAACGCAGACGAAGTTGCACTGGTCAGCTAGTATAAAATAAAGAGCATAAAGGCAGTGTAATTACATGACATGAAGGTCTCGGTGGTCTAGCGGTTTAACACACCGCTTTACTGCCGATGATCGCGGGTTCGATTTCTCGCACGGTACAAACATTTGTATTCATGAGTATGAAGTATGATTGTTTGATTGGTTGTGTCGGTCTGGGTCTTTTCTATATATATTATATAAGTATTTACAAAATAAAATATCTAAATATTTACAACAGTTACCTAGTACATACCCATAACACAAGCTCTGTTTATCGTGGGACTAGATAGCGTTGTATGGTTTGTACTTAGATGTTTTTATTATATCAAAGAGAGAAATCTTTACTTACAAATTACACCTACACTAAACTCTACGTCACTCCACAATTAGTTCACCATCACTAAGCACTATTTGTTGATATCACTATAGTGTACTTATGGCCTCTATAACACTAAGGGCAGTGTGTCATACCTATAACACTAAGGCAGTAAGGGCAGTGTGTCACTAATAGAGATACATCTTGAATGTAGCGACTAGTACTAAATAATTAGTGTCCGAATCAGAATGTTGGCAGTCGCCAAGTAGATTTAGGTTGATGACGTATTGTTATATACAGGGTGTTGTGTTATTTTGTTATGTGGAATCAGAGCGCAAATGATTGCAAGTGGCAATAAAGTACTACAAACTTGTATACTATCGTAAGAGAAAATATATCTTATATACAGGCTGTTGTATTAACTGCATGTTATTCTGGAAGAGGTTTCAGAAACTAATTAAAAATGGTAATAATATAGTTAATATACAAAATAATAATAATAATAATCTCAGGACAATTCACACAGCGCCATCTAGACCCAAGTTAAGCTAGCTACAGCTTGTGTTATGGGTACTAGATAACTGATACATATACATAGATATTTTTTTTTGTTAATACATACATATTATACATAGAAAACACCCAGACCGATACAAACAATCATACTCATGAATACAAATGTTTGTGCCGTGCGAGGAATCGAACCCGCGACCATCGGTTGTAAAGCGGTGTGCTTGACCGCTAGACCACCGAGGTCGTCATACTAAAAATGTTTATACTACCGTAAGGAATATTATCAAAAGATTGTCTTGGTTTTATTTTCAATAATCTATTTGGTATTTATTGACTTTTATGTAAAAAAAGATGAGCAAGTGTGGGCTAATCTCTGAAAGAGATCTCTTCCAGCTAACCTAAAACTGTAACAGTGGAAGTAAGTAGCGGAAGAAAATTATATATACTTAGTTATAAACTTTCAATGTTTAAATTTTCGTATTTAATATACATTATTTATATTATTAACCTGGTCTTAACACGAATAATTTTTAAACCATCGAGTGAGGTATCTTTATTTGTCTTTTTTTTTTCAGAATCTCTCTAACGCTGTTGGCCGCAGCTGGCCTTTACAGCTTTACCAGACGATAGGGGCAAGTGCAGATGGCACTCCAAACCCGCAGAAGGACTTATGGAGCGGCTGAAGGCCAACACCCGCCTGACGGATATGACTTTATCCTGAGCGCTAGGGGTTCGTACCTAGTTACATACCATCGTAATTTCGATCCCCGTTTGAATTGGACGGGCGATCGATACAATTATTCGTGTTTAGACCCGGGTATAAATAACCTAAATTTTCTAAAATAGAAATCTATGTTATTTGTGATCAACCCCTATTCCAATAGTTTTATTGCAATATTGCAATATACTGTATTGTATTCCAACGATATAATCCTAGTAACTTCGTCTGACGGGGGCTTAGAAAATTAGGTTAGATCGGGCAGGTAATCAATTACTTAGACAGATTAGCAGAGTCTAGTCTATGTGAACTAGATTTTAATAACCTGTATGGTGCATTTGAGATGTAAGAATAGAAGTTGCGTCTATAAATTATGTCACACATTAAAGAGGAGAGGTCAACAAAATGTGATATTGTGTGACAAGGAGACCCATAAAAATATTACAAGAACAGAAGATAGGTCCATAAATTTCGTCATACATTAAAGGGGGATTGATCGCAAAATGTGACATTGTGTAACAAGGAGACCCATAAAAATATTACAAGAAGAAAAGTTAGATCTATAAATTTTGTCACACAGTAAAGGGGGATTGATCGCAAAATATGACATTGTATGACAAGGATACTCATAAAAATATTACAAGAAGAAAAGTTAGATCTATAAATTTTGTCACACATTAAAGGGAGATTGATCGCAAAATGTGACATTGTGTGACAAGGATACTCATAAAAATATTACAAGAACAGAAGATAGGTCCATAAATTTCGTCATACATTAAGGGGGAGTGATTGCAATATGAGCATTGTCTAACAAGGAGACCCATAAAAATATTACAAGAACAGAAGATAGGTCCATAAATTTCGTCATACATTAAGGGAGAGTGATTGCAATATGAGCATTGTCTAACAAGGAGACCCATAAAAATATTACAAGAACAGAAGATAGGTCCATAAATTTCGTCATACATTAAGGGAGAGTGATTGCAATATGAGCATTGTGTAACAAGGAGACCCATAAAAATATTACAAGAACAGAAGATAGGTCATAAATTAAGTCACACAGTAAAGGGGGATTGATCGCAAAATATGACATTGTATGACAAGGATACTCATAAAAATATTACAAGAACAGAAGATAGGTCCATAAATTTCGTCATACATTAAGGGGGAGTGATTGCAATATGAACATTGTGTAACAAGGAGACCCATAAAAATATTACAAGAACAGAAGATAGGTCATAAATTAAGTCACACAGTAAAGGGGGATTGATCGCAAAATGTGACATTGTGTGACAAGGAGACCCATAACAATATTACAAGAACAGAAGTTAGGTCCGTTCAAATTTGTCATGTTGGAAGCTAGAACAATGAAACTTTTATAAATAATACACTCTCAACTTACATTGAAGCACTTTTGAATAGTCATCACATTTTTTTTAATCTACCGCTCATTCGGAATGCTGTCTCATCACAAAATAACAAGCAAGAAACTTGTGTGTTTCTCTTTTAAATAATTTAGTTGTTAGTTTACATTTTTAAGTTGCAGTGTATGAATACAAACTACCAACTGGCACTAGTTTCATTAAATGCTCAATAGAGAAAATATTATATACAACCAATTGGTTTAGTAAATCAGTCGTAGCGACTAGAGCATACCGATCCCTACGAGCCAATATTTTCTTCCATGCTAACTTAAATTCATAAAATAACTTAACTGTTATTCACGCTCCCGAACTAAGTTGTACATATGAAAATACTTAACCTAATCCGATTAAACTTAGCTTCCTTTAAATTCACACATCGTACGCAAACGCTGGTTTCATATCAAATTGTACCAGACGCTTAGAAATTTGTAAGAGGTTAACCTCAGAACAGTATGAAAAGTTCATGCTATACATTACGTTCTATCGCTGCTAAACTCCCACTGAGACAATTAGAGTTTTCCCTTTACGTTTGAACTGTTTGAAGTGACGTACATTGCGGGGCGTGCATGAGTTGTTACGTTTTATAACCATTGTGATGAATACTTGCAAAAGTTAAATTCATATCAGTTGAAGTTCACAAACGACAGGAATATGTGATGAGATATTATGATTGACGTGCCTCGTTACCAAGTATTTTGTGCAAAACTAAGAGCAATTTTAATGCTTTCCTTCAGCGATTTTGTTAATTATCCTCAACTAGTTTCTGCGTAACTTCGTCTGCAACACACTTGATATTTATCATTATAATTCACCCATACATAATACCTTATTAAATTATAGTCTTTTAATTATCACATTACAGCTGATATAAATCTGTATAAGTAACTTTGAGTAACCCTATTAGAGGTAAGAAGAATTCATACTTCTTGACTCCACTGAAAATCAGCGCTGTAAAGGGCCTCCACTCAGCTCATAGCGAAATTTTAGTTTTTAAGTTTCCATAGTTTTACTCTGTACTACGATGCTGAATAAATGATGATGATTATTATTATATTAATCATTATCTGCTTCTTCCTTATCCCATTTATTTGTGGTCGGCGTAATATGTTTTTCTCTTTCATTCATCCCTGTTCGCAGTCATCTCGTTATTTACTCCCTTTCTTACCATTTCATGTTTCACACAGTCCATCCACCTCAATTTCGGCTTTACTCTGCCTTTATAACCATCCACATTCATATAACACCTTCCTTAGGATATGATCTTCAAGACTTCTATTAATAGTAATGATTAATATTATAGTAACAATGCTCTGCCCGTGGTTTCACACGCGTGAATAATATAGCTTGTGTTATTCTGATGTATAAGCTATATTACTGTAAAGTTTCATAAAAATCCGTTCAGTAGTTATTGAGTTAAAGAGTAACAAACATCCATCCATCTCCATAAAGGTATATAAGACGAAAGTTTGTGTGTATGGATGGACACACAAACTTCGACGTGTATAATATTAGTAAGATATTCATTATTATAATATAACTAATTGACTCTGCAAACATTGTTATGTCATATAAATTAAAGTACTAATATCGCATAAAATAGGGGTTGACGGGTAAAAAAGTGAAAATTTATGGTTATATATATATATATATTTTATGATTCCAAATCATAACTGGGCGTTAGGGAAAAACTTTGACGTTCATAAGCGGCTAAAATGTCCAACATGAATAAATGATTATTGAACTTGAATTTGATTAAATATAAAACAAACCTCTTGTTTAAAAATAAATTGTGTAAATGAAAAATCTTGATCTTGTTTTATCTAGGTGTATTGTTCAAAATCACACACTAATTATTTTTTACAGATTATATAAATTACTTTTTTTTCTTTTTTTCTTAATTCTCATCCTGGCACATAACAATGACGAAAAAGGTTGAATATATATATGTATATTAATTAAACACTCTAATACTCAGAGTAGGATATGTATAGAGATTTTTTTTAATTACTCTCATTACATAGTGCTTAAAACAAAGTTTGTTTAGAACATAAAAATAGAGCGCACAATCGAGTTCAATAACAGCTGTGTTGCAATCTATTTGGATCGCTAACGGACGCGTATCTATGTGTATCTATAATGTATAATGTATACTTATATGAAAAACATATAAGCATACATATTATACTGTTTTAAATTTGATGCGGTCATTATTTATACGTATAGCTGTATCTGCGAGTTGTCCGCGTGGACTTAACTTTTGTTTTTGTTGTAACTGGCTAATCAGATATGTATTTTATATTCTAAATTTGTATTTGAATTTATAGTTCTTTTATATTACATTCTTGTTTTTGATACTTCAATTCATTCTTTCTGTTGTCAATATGTTAGTTCTCTATTATTAATATATTTTCTCCGTTTACCTAGTCTTCTTTCTTATTACTCACTCCTTATTACATCAGATACCTGCCAATAAAAGTTATATCAAAACCCGTTCAGCCATTGCAGAGATTAGCCGGAACAAACAGACAGAGAAAAATTGTAAAAAATGTTATTTTGGTGTATATACCGTATTTATTTATATTCATATGCATGTAGTAAAAACGGTTATTTCAATATTACAAACAGACACTCCAATTTTATTTATATGTGTATGTGTATAATATGTACTTATAGTATGGGCCATTAGTAGCCTGAATTAAATAAATAAATAAATAAAATGACGACGACTTTTTAATGATATACCTACTTACAAAATAGGGGCCTTCAAAACCTATCACTTTATTTGCCATTTTGCAGTCGTAAAACGGCGAGTAATGGTGATTTGTAATTGTAGAGGTTAATTGATGCTTCGTGAGGGTTCTTTAAGGGTTATTTATTTATGGTTAAATTAAAGTCAACCAATCATAACGAATACTATGTTTTTTCTAACGAGGAAATATAAGAAATAACACTATTGTTGCTTGCTTACAACAAACATGTCATTGTAAAAAAAACATATTTTATGGGAAAGATAAAACTTTAAATTTGTAGAATCAAATATTTTTCTTTAACAATTGAAGTTTTAATGTGTAGTTGCTACAGATTTTTATCTTATCTCTCTCAAGCCAATTGAATCCCAATTGCAGAATATTAATTTAGTAATAAAAATATAGAACTTCTTTATTTTAAGTTGGTTATAACCAACGCTCTCCAATAGAGTTATTATACATATATTAATATATTATATTATTTAAAAATTAATACAAAAAACTTTTTTAATTTTAGTCAGGTACAACCTGTCTCTCCATTAAAGAATATTTTGTAAAAAAAATACACACAGATACTCCTTTATTTCAAGTTGGTTAAAAATATGTTTACAAAAAGGTCTAAATGTAGGGTAATCTAATTCAGTAATAGCTAGCGAATTTTTACATTTGTTAATTTTGTAAAAAAACAACTCACAATATCATCTTTATTTGTAATAGGTTAAAAATGTGTTTACAAGAAGGTCTAAATGTAGGGTCATCTAATTCAGTAATAGCTGACGAATTTTTACATTTGTTAATTTTGTAAAAAAACAATTGACAATATCATCTTTATTTGTAATAGGTTAAAAATATCTTTACAAGAAGGTCTAAATGTAAAGTCATGTAATTCAGAAATAGCTGAAGAATTTTGTTATTTGTTAATTTTGTAAAAAAACAACTCACAATATCATCTATATATGCAATAGGTTAAACATATGTTTACAAAAAGTCATGTAGTTCAGTAATAGCTGACGAATTTTTACATTTGTTAATTTTGTAAAAAAAAGCGACTGACAATATTATCTTTATTTGTAATAGGTTAAAAATATGTTTACAGAGTCTGAAGGTAGGGACATCTAATTCAGTAATAACTAGCGAATTTTATTATTTGTAGGAATCACGACACGACCACCGTTTGCTATCGGACAGTGATAAGGGATGAATCCCTGACAGGGGACTGCCAGTCCGCTTGGAATAGTGTGCCAAGTTTGTAATACTGGAATTCTTAGGGTTGTCCATCTTGTGAATTATTCACTGAGCAATTAACACGACGTTTTATAAGAGATGGCATCGCTCTTATAAGAATTGAACTATAATACAATAGAATAGAATAGAATAGAAAATCATTTATTCAAATAAACTTAGCACTTTTGAATAGTCATAAAATTTTTTTTTTAATCTACCGCTCATTCGGAATGCTGTCTCATCACAAGAAGAACAAGCAAGAAACTTGTGTGTTGCTCTTTTAAATAATTTATTCTTACTTACAATTTAAGTTTAAGTGTGTGAATACAAACCAACGATTAGCACTAATTCAATGAAATAATAAAATAGATCTATGTAATTGTTCTAAAAATGTAGAGCTTCCAACATTAAAATGAAACTTTTGTTTATTTATTTATTCTTTTGCGCACGCGTGTATTACATTAAAAAATAATTAAATAAGTACACATATATACATATATATATATATATACACATATTATAGCTTGTGTTGTGGGTACTATATAACTGATAGAAATACATAGATTTTTTTTTATTTTCATTTTTTAAGCATCAATATTTTACAAAACCAATAAAGACTCTTAAGGTCATTTTTATCGTAACTAGCTGCGCCCAGGGTCCATAGTGCTCTTCATTACATAGTATAAAACAAAGTCGTTCTCGCTATCTGTCCCTATGTATGCTTAAATCTTTAAAACTACGCAACGGATTTTGAAGTGTTTTTTCAATAAATAGAGTGATTAAAGAGGAATTGCGTCTTTGGTCCATAGTGCTTCATAATATAGTATAAAACAAAGTCGCTCTCGCTCTGTCCCTATGTATGCTTAAATCTTTAAAACTACGCAACGGATTTTGAATCGGTTTATTTATAATAGATAGAGTGATTCAAGAGGAACGTTTATATATATAATACATGTACACCCGTGCGAAACCATGGCAAGTATAATAATATTACATCAACCATAATTATAATATTACGGAATGCAAAATAAATAGATAATGATTTCTAACAGTCAGTATGCGAACAGAAATAGTTCTAATCGACATATAGTATGTACAAATGAATAACGTTAAGAGCATGCCTTTGTGGGCAATAGAGGCTCCGACTTGACCATCGAGCTTTGAACGTCACTCGCACTTTCGACGTCCGAAATACAAGAGGCCGATTGTTCGTTATTTATAGAGTACTTAACTACGGCTCTACTAGAGCCACCTTTCCCGAGAAAACCCTGTGAGGAAGCTGAAGAATTGACGTGGTAATCCTGTTCAGGGTGTAATTAAGCTGAGAGTTCTGAGAGGTATTATTTGGTATTGTTTTTAGTATTAATGTTATATTATAATAATAATAATAATAATCATCTTAGGATTCAAATACAATTCACACTGCCTCATCTAGACTCAAGTTAGGCTAGTTAAAGCATGTGTTATGAGTACTAGATAACTGGTACAAATACATAGATATTTTTTTGTAATACATACATATTATACATATAAAACACCCAGACTGAGTATACTCAACAATAAAAATGCTTGTATCGTGCGTGGAATCGAACCCACGACTATCGGAATTAAGGAGGTGTCCTAAACCTTAGCTTAGTTTGGGACTGACAGATGGCGCTGTGTAAATTATCTAGGAATATTTTTATTGCTGCTGTCTCATTTTCTCAGATTTTGCTGTTTTTTTACGCTTTTACGCGTTATTATTACAGTAAACAAAATTTAAATTTAAATAATCATCAAAATTAATTAGGATTTTAATGATTCGTTTTAGTTGTCTGTTAATGAATTTAGCGATAAGGCCGCGTTTTCTAAAATAGGCATCTTTACAAAGTGTACGTTATATATACTTTTTTACGGCGCTATAAAATGTTTTATTATTATGATTCTTTTTGCTCATATCATTTTCGTTCACGATTGAAGTCGTTTTTTGTGAAATAAAATCTTGAATATATTCACTACTAGCATTTAACCGTGACTTTTTCTGCGTGATTATGACTGAACGAGCCTATGTTTTTCATTTTGTATGTTACATAACCTAATTGAGGATTAATAATGAGATGCCTCAAAGAAACAATCAAGTTGTCTGAAATAATAGGACAGAATAGAATATTCTTCCCCAGAAAAGGAAAAAGAACTGTACTATACATATAATAAAATTGGAACAGAACTGATGTCTATACACAGCAGATATAAAACAAAACTCTTATACGGTGGTCATTGTTAGAGCAAGAGAAACCAGAAACCCCTAAAATATGGTCGAGCGCAGTGATGGCTGGCTCATCCGTCATACTCGAGAACGAGTGCTGCTTGTAGGGACTGGTCTGCTCTGACGACTGATTTAATCTTATTGTATATTTATATTTGACCCAAAAAAATTCTGCTGGTTGGTAGTTTGTATTCACACACGTTTCGACTTGCAAATGTAAACTTACAAGGATTATTTAAAAGAGCAACATACAAGTTTCTTGCTCGTTCTTCTTGTGATGAGACTTGAGACTGAGAGCTTTCCGAACGAGTGGTAGATAAAAAAAATGTTATGACTATTCAAAAGTGCTTAAATTAAGTTTATTTGAATAAATGATTTTCTATTCTATTCCATTCAGATCTAATTTCAGAACATGTTATTTCAAAATTGTTTGTATCAATAAAAGTAAATATACCGAGCGAAATGTGATGTGATGTGTGTGAACATGTCAAGTGTTGTAATATGTTTTCTACAACATCGACAATTAAGAATGCCTCTGACAACTCCATCCGGGATAAAAGTCGTTAAGATATGCCTTCATGTTTTGATTCTAAATAAAATATATACAAATCTTGACTGGAAGAAATCCCTCATTTGGGAGTCTCAAGTCCGCCATTGAACATTATTTCTTAAGACCATTGTATACTGTTACTTTAAATGTATTTACTGTACAATAAAATTTTACTATCAAGACAATAAATTTTCACCAATGTATTGTAGAAATTTAACTTAAAATATATTTTAAGTCATATTTTTACCAATAAATATCGTATTTTGTCGCAGCGAAAAAGGTATCTTATTCTATGCGAACCAATAGCGCTCAATGGAATGAAATGGATATAAAAGAAAAGTAGGGATTTGTTATTAATATTATTGTACCAAACCGCTTACTTAATATAAAATTTGCAACTGCATTAACAAACAAAATACAAATTTTGAAAAACCAACTTTCATTATAAAACCTCAAGGTACATTTTACAATTTCATAATTTTTATTTATCACAGTTTATTATTGAGCGTCTGAAATGTCAATTATATTCCTTCAAATTCTTCTACTTGGTTCCACTGTAGACGGTTTTTTTAAAAGAAAAATCAAGCCAACGAAAAGGGTACGGTCTCACTGAACGGAAAAAGCGCGAACTTCAAAGGAAAACGCAATAAAAACGGACCACTCAACAAAGGCAATTTACTTCAAAGAATCTCCACAGTTAAATACTTGACGTAACTTAGTCATATTACTTACCAAGTCGAGTGCGAAAATAAAATATACCAATTAGTTAAACCCGAAAATGATATTCTTTTTAATATTAATCACTTTTCTTTACATTGTTACCGTTGTTTCATAACTCAAAATATCTTTATTCATGTAGGTCTATTACAGACTCTTATGATATGTCAAATCTACCGTCCGTTCGGAATTATTACAAGATGAAAAAAAAGCTAATTGGTTAGAGACCATCTGATAGAAACAGATGGACAAGACAATCTTACATATAGAAATTTTAGTAATACATTATAACAAAACAGTTTAACTTGTATGGCTGAATTTGTATTAATTGCAAAGATTATATTATGACAATATGCATAGAAAACTCCCAGATCGGTACCGGTGTTTGTACCGTGCGAGGAGTCGAACCCTCAACCATCGGAAGTAAAGTGGTGTGTCTAAACCGTGAGACCGATGTTATTATAAGATATAAAATAAACTTGGTTATTTTAGTACCGAGATATTTTCTTATATGGGCATTATTCATTCATTTATAGTTTAAGAGCTGTGCTCTTGTCGGTGGAGCTCCCGCCACCTTTCACGATATTTTATCAGTCTTTTTAGC
The DNA here is from genome assembly GCF_030625045.1 of Achroia grisella. NCBI lineage: Eukaryota > Metazoa > Arthropoda > Insecta > Lepidoptera > Pyralidae > Achroia > Achroia grisella. The sequence continues at coordinate 45,481 of NW_026712997.1, forward strand.
TGTTGATACGACATGACTCCAACTTTTTCTTTGACTTGCTTGATATAGCTGTGTCTTTGTCTTCCCCTTCCTCTTTTTCCATCAAATTTTATTTCGATAATATTATTAATAATCAAGTGCCCAAAATTTTTCTCCGCCTATTCTCAATAACATGAGCATTATACGGTTTCAATATTTTTCCCAATGTTTTATTGACTTAACATTCAGCAATATTACGATATGGGCCTTCTTAAATATACTATACTAGCTTTTGCCCGCGGCTTCGCTCGCGTTAATTTATCCCCTTAGGGGTGGAATTTATCAAAATCCTTTCTTAGGGGATGCCTACGTCATAGTAGCTTTATGCATGCAAAGTATCAGCCCGGTCGGTTTAAAATTGACAAAGTTTCATACAAACTTTCATCCCTATTTTATACCCTTGGGGATAGAATTAATCAAAATCGTTTCTTAGCGGATGCCTACGTTATAACATCTACCTGCATACCAAATTTCAACCCGATCCGTCTAGTGGTTTGGGCTGTGCGTTGATAGATTACTATGTTAGTCACCTTTGAATTATATATATAGATAGTAAGATATAATCTGACAATTCGATACTAAATACCTTACAGAGTCCGAAATAAAATGACGTAGACATTATCGGGGGAACAACAGCCCTATGAAGTTCCAAAGTGCGGTTATTGTCCATAATTAATTATAAGACCACAACTGAGAAGTTTCAATCGTTTCTTTTGAGAGCGACCGTTGCTAACTGCGAAACCAGTGGTGTAATTAAGATGAACACTTTAATTTGTTCCGTTCTTTGTTAATGAGTATTAATGAGGTTTAGTTGCCATTAATAAGGGTATAATTGGAACCGTCCAATTAGACACATTCACTGTGAATTTTGAAGAGATTCGAGAAGATTTGGAAACCTGAAGTTTGTCGATTATTGCCAATGGTAACGGAAAATTGTTCTTTATGTACAATAGATCAAGAAGTTCACGGCTGTCTGACAGTCATCATTAACATCCAATTAGTGCTTTAGTGCTAAGCATGGGCATCTCCTCGTAAGAGAAGCATATACTTTATTATTTGACGGCCACAGTGCCGTTTTACTTCCGATAGTTGCAGTTTATACTGGTCTGGGTGTATGTATATTATGTATGTACAATAGTTATACATGTAATTATATCAGTTGTCTACCTATAACACAAATTCTGCTCGACTAGATGACGCTGTGTCAATTTCACACAGGACAATAAAGTTACAACGTACACCCAAATTACTTACGGTTTTACATTTACATTTATACATATTTCGAGTTCAATTTATGTTGGAAAAGATTTCTTCTTTAATTTTAGAAACATACTTATCGGATACCACAAGCTATTGGTCAAAAAGTAAACCAACTAAATTAATCTAGATTTCAATGTTATAATAGAATTCAAGTCAATTTTAACTATGATACCTACACTAGATACTTCTTTCATTTGAAGAACATTACAAGTGCTAAATTGAATACTTATTAGAAACTAAAGATCAAAAATAAACTCTTTCCGCGGATTCCCCGTCAATTAACGAGAATTGCACTCTTTGATGGCTTGACGGCTCAAGCCACCGTAATTTCGATTCAAAGGCGTTCGAACCTTAACGATGCCCTTAAACCAGCAAACCAAATCGTAATCGTCAGGCGGAATTTGGCCTTAAGATGCCCCACAAGTCCTTTCCACACGTTTAAAGTGCTATATGCACTCGCACCACCCATCCGGTGAGGCTGTAAAGGCCATCTACGTCAACAGTATTAGAGAGTAATCCGAAAAAATTAGTTGTCAATCTTATTAAGATTACTCACCATAAGCTCCCGGCGGAGTTTGTCCAGCTCATGAGCGGAGGGCGGCGCAGTGCTGAGTGTGCGCCCTCTCCTCAACTCTCGAGCTGCTGCGCCAGCTCTTCCACTTTGGCTACCTCGCTACAGTATGAAGTTCTTTCTCCTTCTCATTGAATAGCGCTCGTATCGACTCTAGGTCACTTGCTGTGGACAAAATAAGTTATCGTTAATAATGGTAAATTTTCCTTGTGTTTAAATATGCGAAGATTCGCATTGAAGAATCCATTTGGATTCTTTTATACTTTTGTTTAGTATACATTATTATTTATCGTTTATATACACACTATCCTTCAGGCATATGCCCAATACAACAGTGCAACAATTAATATGTTTAATTAGGTATTAACTTGACGTTTTGACCAGCTTGTGACTACAGAAGCAGTGTAAACTAGTCGAAACATTTAGAGATCAAAGAGATGAACTTTAGTTTCACTATGTGGAAGCCGTGTCCATCGTGTGACAGAGAAATAAACTCCGAGATCCGATTAACCATTCTCATATTGAAAACGAAATTTTTCTGTTACCTGTTTGTTAACAATCTTAATTACATTGTGAATATTCAGTACAGAATCATAACATGGTCTTTCTAATGTCAAATAAAGCAAACTGTAAATCACTTACCGATATATGCACAAAGTACCAAGAAATTCAGAAAAGAAAATTGTCATATTATTGTATCATGATAGTGTAACTGCCATACGGCTCCTCTCATGGTAAATTATTACTATAGTTTATGGACGCCTGAAACATAAGGGGTAAAGAAACTCTTTCTCTTCCCTTAGTCTCATTAATATGATGTGATAAAAGTAACCGATGGACGCAGCAATGAAATGGTGGAAACATATCTGATTTTCCGAAAAACCGACTACGAAAGGTGCTTTAGTAATGAATCTAAACCCGTTTCATAATAAGAGGAAATAGTCTATCTTGTCTTATCTTAGAGGAATTTCAAGTTACAACTGAATAATTTAAACACGCTATGTGCTAAAAGAAAATGCCATTTTACCGCACAGCCACGCCTCGTTTGTACGGCTTTTCTAAAAAAGAATAGAATAATATGGTTCTAATTATACAAAAGTGTCCGAGACGACGGGGACGTTTTAGTTTTCCACAATTAAGGATAGACTATAAGTAAAAATTAATGAATTAGAGAGATGCTTGTTTGTTACAGCAGAGTTTTACAATAGCTATTTTATTACAGCAGATCGTGCGGATAGAAGTGATATAAGACAAAATATATAAAAAAAATTTTTAAATTTGGATAAACGAATATAAAAACTGCCAGTGACTCTCATGGTAGGTTCATCATATCGCACACTAAATTTACTTAAACAACTAATGGAAAATCACTCTAGAAATTTAGCATGTAATTTGGAGCTGCTGAGTATGTATTTTGTTGTTTAAATGTTCATTTTATTGCTTTTGTATATGTCAAAATATTTTACTGTGGTTTCTCTATTAGTAGACTTTACCGCAAACGCTTAATTCGTTTCCAAAATTGTATTCCGTTTTAAAGATGTACCAAATATTGAAATTACCTAGGTAATTTACTTATTATTTTTAGGGTAAATGTATTGCTAAGCTAAAGACTATCATACATTGCTATAATTTCCACTCTCTCTTCCATTTTATCTCTCAGGTACCTTCACGTGAAAATACTTTAATAATGCCGGTTTATTATTGTAAGTATTAAAAGTTAGATCTATAGTTAATTCGCCATGTAGTTAAGAGTCTAGAAAAATTATTAAAAAACCTGTTTCTAACTCATTTGAAACGATAATGTACAAGATTATAATAAGATGACCAAGACTAATACTTAAATATTAGATGAATACTAGAGTCTGTTTACAAGAAAGTACCCACATTTGAGTAGATTTGGTCTGGTATTATGCCTATCAGGAAGGCACCTCGTATACCCTTATTATTATTAACATATTCCTTTATACCTCTTATTGTAGTCAATTTTTTTTGTCCCAATCAGCTAGCGGCCGTCAAATGTGGCTTTCTGCATCCTATTACGTGACTAGTTTTTGGAAATTCCAAACAAAATGTGCTTAGTCAAGGGAAAGTATTATTAATAGATTGTCTAGGTATGTTTTCTTTTCGTTTAAAGAGGCATGAAAATATACTAATATTATAAATAATAGTATTGAAGAAATTCAATTGAGTTTCTACCAGTTCTTCAATTCAATCTGTCTATCACTAGTTCAGTAGGTAGGGAAAAATGTAATATAAAAATTTATGCTTTCAAAGTGTCCTATATGAATAAATGATTTTAATCGAATTTGAAAAATATAGACAATCTTGTTTAACAAACACTAGTAGTTTTATCATAAAGAAATCAAGAATAAAGTAAGGAAACGTAATTTTAATAAATATCTGAAGGGACCACGTGTCATATAAATTTAAACAAATAAAAAATTGATAAGATTAAGCAAGTTACATAGAATTCTTTACAAGAATCCATGTAAGATATATATACATATATATATATATAATTATCAAAAAAGAGAAAGGTTTATAACAAAACTCCTCCAAAACTTGACTTGATTGACCTGATTCTATGAAATATTTATTGTGTATATACAGTCGAGCCGAGAATATGGGACCAAAACTATTTTTAAGTAGTGCACTTAGTAGTAACGGAGCGCGCCAAAATATATTTTTTCATTTTTTGTTTAATCT
>NW_026712998.1:0-86501 GCF_030625045.1 Achroia grisella
AACTCAATAATATGAATATAACTGTTCAATAAAATTTCAATTCTAGAACCATGGCCAACTCTATAAACCTCATTCCTTTTTAAAGCAAATCCGTCCAAACCTGAAGAATTGACTCCCAACTGTTTGATTTCAACTAAGCAATTATAACAATCTGCTTTTAAACTAACTGTAATGTAATAAAGAAATATTATTAATAAATGTTTCATTGTAAAAAAGATACTTTCTAATTGTAATTAATATATGATAAAAGAGCTCATTTTTCAATTTAGTCTACAACACTAGGATGACCAACTGCAATGGATGGACCATAGTCATGCAATATTGGAATAGCAAACTAAATATATTTATACAGCTATTCTACTATATTATAGGAACCAACTTATATCCCAATATGCTAACATATATATACAATAAAAGACATTTCTACCCATCAGACATTACATTTTGAGTGATAATCTTAGACTACTCTCATATTATTACATTCAGTCCAAAGAAATTATGGCATCATTTCGCATTTGGCGCACAACGCAATTCTATTGGCGCTTTTTTAAAGAAGGTGGTGTAAGGCAACCAATGCACCAGAAGGTAACATTGTTGGCATGGTATGTTAGGACTAAATGTAATAATTTTAGCCGTCTTACATTACCTTATCACAATGATTTATGAACTTACGTTGCTGACGGGAACAGGACTGATCTTTTATTTTAGTAATCTTGCTACGGCCTACAACCGTTTCAACTTGATGAGACAAGTTTATGGGCGCATGTAAATCTAGCAGACATCTCAGGAAACATTGGCGGCTCATTTTTACAACAGATTAATTTCCATTTGCTTACACTTGAATAATCTATTTAGGTAAGGAAATATTATAGAAATTATTAAATTTCGTACTTACTCGTACGATTTATTAATTAGTTGTTAATGTATACATTATTTTTTTATTACATGAATACGCATATATAATAACAAATGAAAATAAAACAATGTGATTCAAAACGTAAATGAAAGATCTCATAAATAAACAGACTATCAACTGTTATCGTCAATGGCAACTTTAATTTTTTATTTATTCCAGAGAGTGGATACAAGACTTTTGTGCAAATATTGATTAATTCTGTTAAAATTAAGTTAAGTCAAGAATGTATTCTTATTTACATATATATACGAAATACGTTATTATCATAATGACATTTTCGCCTGTTTCGATCTTTCTGACTTTATTTTTACGGTCTCTCTCCATATCAATAGCCTCCGTGGTCTAGTGAAAAAAATGAATCTATCTTATATACAAAATTTTCGTGTCACAGTTTTCGTTCCCATACTCCTCCGTAACGGCTTGACCGATTCTCATACAATTTTGTGAGCGTATTGAGTAGGTCTGAGAATAGGCCAACATCTATTTTTCATCCCCCTAAATGTTAGGGGTAGTCCACCCCTAATTTTTTTTTTTTATTTTAAGGCAAAACAACGTTTGCCGGGACAGCTAGTGTATATATATATATATTTGCCTGTTCCATCATTGAAAAGGAGATGGACGAATATGTAAAAAAAAGTATATATATGAAATATATTAATATTTATTACTTACTTTACTTTTTTAAACTAAAAACTTTAAAAAATATATTATATTTTTTAAAGTAATAACTAAAATATATTTATTGTCCAAAAATATTATATTTTTCAAATATATTAATAAATTAGGTATGAAATTATTAAGTTGTTGACAATACAAACAGATGTTCACATACATGGCAATAACATTCAAATGTCAAAGTTATCAAAGCTAAGCGAATGGCCAGATTTCAATGTTGTCTTGTCTTTCTTTAGTTTTGTTTAAATATTTACGTATTTTAGTAATTTTGTATTTTACAACTACTAAAACTGAAAAATACGTCAGTATCTCTTAAACAACATATGAATAGAAATCAATTAAATAATATCTCATTATACTATATATACTAATTTTTATAAATCCATTAAAATTAAGGTAAACGGGTAATATAACTGACGTGTATTTGTTGGGTTGGCAGGTGTTTCTTTCAATAATCTCTCAATATCCATTAACATTTTAGGCGTTGAAAGCAATTATTATGGCCGTCTCCAAACGTAAACGTTCAGACGAGAAAGAAGAATTACTAGAAATTGGAGACGCTGTTAACGTAGTTGGCAGTAGTAATATCAAAGGAGATGAATTAAATATTGCAGTTTTATTATTTCTGTATACTCTCCAAGGCATTCCTTTGGGTCTAGCTGGAGCTGTGCCTATGTTGCTACAAAATAGAGGCATAACATATACTCAACAGGTAAAGTTGTTTTATGGCATTAAATTTGAAATAATACTGTTTATTACAGATATATTTGTGTTATAATTACTGAACCTATTGTAATTAATATTTAAAGAAGAAAACAAATATATAAAAAAAAATATTTATCAAATACCATTTAAATTTTTTAATTAACATTTAAATATAAGTACCTAATATATTAGTGCAACCAAAATGGATAATAATTGATCATACTGTGTACCAATATATCCATTTGAAATAATGGAATAAGGTAAAAGAACTTTCTCACAGTTACAGTACAGTATCTTGCCACAATACTCTCTAAATTAAGAAATATGAAACAATGATTGGAATTCTTTTTTTTTTTCAGGCAGAGTTTAGCTTTGTTAATTGGCCATTCAGTGTAAAACTATTATGGGCACCTATTGTAGATGCCCTGTTCTGGCCTAAATTCGGTAGACGTAAAACATGGCTTGTTCCTGTACAGTATTTAATTGGGATTGTGATGATAATTATGTCCGGGAGTGTAACAGATTGGTTGGGATCAGAAAGTCAAGCACCATCAATGATGATCCTTACAATATCATTCTTATTTCTCAATTTTTTGGCTGCCACTCAAGATATTGCTGTTGATGGCTGGGCCCTTACAATGCTTAAAAGGTATATTTTCTACTAATTATTATTACAATATATATATATATATATATATAAACAAGTAAAATAGGAGTTAAGTATATTAAAGAAAAGAAATGTAATAGTAATAACATGCTAAACATTTTATTATCCTAGTTACACTTTTAGTGTTCATAGTTTATGTTCATATGTATCAAGGGCAATAGATATTAAGTGTCTTATCTTTATCTTCATATAATGATCATGACAAATATGTTTTAATCAGATTTTTTTATATAACTAGTATATCAAATAATTAGATGGTTCATCTGATGGAAAGTGGAAACTCTCGCCTGTATATATGAACTGCATAGACCACCTGTTGTTTGTGGTGCTCCTCATACATTTGCTTTCCAAAAACTAGGATGAAAGCTGTAAATCTTCTGTACTATATTTTCACTATTTCCAAAACTGCAGAAATGTATAAAATTCTAAAAGATTCACTATTTATTCAAATAATTTTGAGTTCCATACACCACTAGTTAAAAAGAAGTTTGTATTTTGTAAAAATTTTAATATATAAACAATTTCAGATGTAATGTTGGACATGCATCTACTTGCAATACAGTTGGACAGACAGCTGGCTTCTTCCTTGGCTATGTATTGTTCTTAGCTCTCGAATCTCCATACTTTTGCAATAAATATCTACGTGCAGAACCACTGGATCATGGTCTTGTCACACTGTCTAGCTTTCTATTTTTTTGGGGCTGGATGTTTATAATAACAACAACATTCATTGCATTGTTAAAACACGAAGCAAATGATATGGCCAATACTAAAGAGAATGAAGTAAAAGGCATTAGTGATATAGTCAATGCCTACAAACAACTATATACTATTGTGAAATTGCCAGCTGTCCGAACATTGGCTTTGGTTTTATTTACAGCCAAGGTAAATATATATATATTTTTTAAATTATTTATTGAACAGAAGAGTCCAGAGCATAATCTTAAAAAACAGTCACAATTAGATGTAGAGCTTAGTGAAAAGTACATTCACTCATAGTTATATATCCTGTGAAAATATACTTGGGATGTTTGAGTTTAAGTAAATTTATATTTTAACAATTTATAAAGCTATTATAGCAATTTCTACTTTAAATCTGACACAAATGATAAATAAGTTTATTCTTTTCGTTAACAGCTTGGTTTCTGTGCTAGTGATGCAGTCTCCGGATTGAAGTTGGTTGAAGCTGGAGTACCACGTGAAGATTTGGCTTTACTTGCAGTACCTTTAGTTCCCGTTCAAATTATAATGCCTGTGGTATGTACATAGACATGTAATTCATTATTATTAAAGCTATATCTTCTTTTGCTACCTGTTTAAAACTTCGTAAAAGTATAATTATAGAGACACGTCTCTTATATTTTGTAGTGAAATACTTATATTACTTTACCAATGGCTAACGTGGTGATGTCATAATTCTATTACCACAGACACGAGTCGTAATATAATTGTATTTCGTTTTGCGGGGTAACTACAAGATGCTGCTCCGATTTTCAATCTAACAAATTTTATTAGATATATTTCTCTATTATAAATTCTGAATTTGGTCTCTAAATTTTGATGTTCTCTAATTTTACTTAATGTAATTACAAACTCAAATGATTATCCCAGTAATCTGTAATTACAGCATTCAGCATTGGAATAGCAGTATAATAATGGAAAGAATCTTTAATAAAATTATCTATATTTGCTAACATTTCAATACTCATTTCTATGCAATTCTATCATTATAAATATTACAACAATTTTGTTTTTTCACTTGTTATGTACATATGTGTGACACATTCTTTGTAGTATTTTGAAATATATAATTACATATTGTCATTATTCAATTCAGATCCTTGCGAAACACACCACTGGTCCGGTCCCACTGTCCCTGTGGCTCCGAGCCTTTCCTCTTCGGTTGCTAGTGGGGCCGCTGGCTGCGGCTCTAGTCGCTATCACGCCGAGTCTACTTGGAAATTCTGGTCCTACGTACTCCTATCTGTTTATTTTGATGATGTTATATGTTTTCCATCAGGTTAGTCACATTAACTTTATCTAACTAGGATTGTGTTAGTTTATATAAAAGTATAATTTGGAATATATAGTACCTACATTGGAAGATTACATTTTAATTTTCCTCACGAAAATGGAATCGTTAGCACATTTTTTATAATTTATAAATTAATTGACAAACATTATTACGATATTAAAGAAAAATGTAAAATATCTGTATTAATACGGGTATTTTACGTTTTCTTTAATGACTCAAGTCATATAAAAATATTAATTTAATTTACATTAAACACTGGTCGCAACTTGTATCGGAGGACATTGTAACTTCGAACTATATAACTATAGCTTTAAACCTACCTACACCTACCTAAATGCATAACCAATACTTTATAAACACAAATGAGTAAATTTTCTGTAATTATAGAAAGAAGATGAGTGTTAATCAATTTCAAACACATCCCTGGTTTCGAAAAACTAAGGTTTACTTGATATTATAACTTACCAATAAATAATTCAAAGTTTCTATGAAATATGTAGATAGGAACTGAATTTTTAATTGCCATCTCTCATAGTTTTGTAATGATGTTATCCAATTGCTTTTGAGAAAAAATTCAATGATGTTATTATTTTTGTTTCAGACATGTTTATATTGTATGTTTGTGGCCGTAATGGCATTTTTTGCAAAAGTATCGGATCCGGCAGTCGGTGGGACCTACATGACCTTACTAAACACTGTGTCCAATCTTGGCACCAACTGGCCCAACACACTTGCACTTTGGGCCATAGACCACTTAACTTTTAGGTCCTGTTCATTATCAGAACTAAGTGATAATACTTGTTCAACGAAATTGGAAACAGAGGTAAGTTTCTTGTACAGACATATCTACTTAAGATAAAATTATTCTCCTTTGAAATGTTTTTGCCAACTATGAATAAAGAAAGCCTATATTAGACCAAAGATTTTAGTCCTATATTCCAAGACACAGGCATGCATCAAAGTGAAACCAGTCTTTCAATATTTTAATACTACATTGTGATCATATATAATACATATAGTATTGTTCAAAGTAGTAGTTTTGTAATAAAATTGTTATTTTAAATTTCAATTACTTGTATTTGTCAGTCAATCAATATACCCTAAGATATCTAGTAACTTTTGCTTTAAATGTTATTCCTCACCATCCGTCTTGTTTAGTGCGCCTGAGAGCACACTTACGCTACACTAATTGTATTTATGTAATCATTGCCGGGTAAAAAATTATTAAGTATATATTCAAATGTTATGTCAGTTACATTTCACTTCCAGCTTTGTAAATCAAAAGGCGGCTCGTGCGACATTAGAATAGATGGTTTCTACATAGAGACTGTGATTTGTCTAGTGCTTGGCTTCGTGTGGTTACAATGGGGACGACCAACAATCAACCGACTACAACGACTACCGGCGACCGCCTGGCAGATTAGTAGGTTCGACAGATAAGACTGAAAGGTATACATTACTTTTAAATTGGAATATGCTAATATAAAAAATACAGCGTCAATGAAACCTTGCAGATAGTTTAATTTTCGCAAGATAATTCAGTATACTTAGTTATATACATTTGTATATTTATGTAAATATGTATAAAATGAAACAATTCTGATAAACTTATGAACCATTCCATGTTTTTCTCTCAGTTGATTGTGTAGACAGTAATAGAAATAAGTGTGTGACTACTTTTGATGATTTGTCTTATTAGATACAGTCATATTATGTGTTCTTAGACTATAAAAAAAGAAGACGTCACAGTATATATCAATAAAATTTATAAAAATACGTCATCCGTGACTTTATCCGTTTTTTTTTTTAATATAAAATGTCTTATGTCCGTCCTGGTTATATAATCTATTTTTAAATATTATTAAGATCCATTAATGACTGACCATTAGTCATGAAAATGTAACAAACAGAACACTTTCTCATTTATAATATTAATAATATGAATAATACAGTATCAATAAAATCTCAGGTAGTATAATATACTATCACCTGGAGTTGTATCGAATATTTTTTGCTACACGTTTCCTTTTTTTCTATGGTCTTAGTAGATGTGTGGTGTTGTGAGATTTTGTTGATTAATATTTAGTATAGGTAATCCGTATAATTTTATTGTTTACAATGTTGTGTTGTTTATTATGACTGAATTATATTTTACGTATGTTATGGAGTACAAATTTGTGTTTTTATGTAATATAATTTATTTATAATTATACACATTTGTCAAAAAGCAGGGAATAAGACAACAATGTCAGAATAATTTCTTTATGTACACATCAATATTTTAAATATATGTATAATTAAATACACAACAATGCCTTAGAATTTTTCTATAGACATTTTAATCCTGCTCTTAGTACACGAATCTAATTATATTTTTTAAATAAACATTCGTGTATGTATAAATTACCAACATTAACGACCTGTCAAATACATTTGCCAATATATATTTTGGATAATTAAAAGTAATTAACATTATAATACTTTATAAAAACGGGATATGTACTGCTCACAGGACGAGTGGTCGACTATGACCAGGACATTCTTAACGGCGTTGAAATATCGGAAGGTATAAATAATATAATATTATCATGGTAAATATCCCGTTTATATAATTTGAACAATTTTAAACAACCAAAATATTAAACAAATCTAAATGAAGTATTTGTAAATTAGATTTGATTGGAAGAACAATAATTTAAAAGAACCAGTGTACATGAACTGTTACGTTAAAACAAACTAGCTATAATATGTTTGTGCTCAACATTAAAGCTATTAACATAAATATAATAATATCTTGTGACATAAATCTAAATTATGTATTATATAATATTTTATAAATATACAATCAATATTTTATCGATCCCAAATATTGGTTTTAATTACATTTTTAATGAATTGTTGCTTTGGAGCTTTAGCGCTTTTGCTTCTTGGGAGAATAGAGAGTCAAACCCCCAACAAAAGACAAACAAAGAAAGACCTTATAACTGATGTAGTTAGATTTAAACCTAAATGACCGTATTCTCATTCCTCCGACCAGACCTCCAATTTTGTTTAGTGTACTCTTGTTAAGACATTTCTAAGACCATTAAGATTTAGTTGTAACTTGCAGAATTCGCGAATAAAATAATTCCTACGTGAATTTACCTTATTGCTTCAATCTAAAGTTTTCATGTCGCATTACCCGTCAAAAACAATAAATAGCATTACGTTACGATTAAATTATTTTAAATAATACAAGCATTTTTTATTTAAAATATTGGACTACACAAACAAATGTGTTGTTATCTCCTTTAAAAACATTAATTTACAAGTATTAATATAATTGACCATTACACAAACATGCACTGTGGTACTTATGAAATTAGATATTTTCACATATCTATTTAGTTCAGTGTAGGGGGATAGCGGTCGGTGATTGCGGTGGTGACAAATAAAGTGAATACTCAAGAGGAGTATCCACTTGAGTTTTCAAAAAAGTGGGTTTCCTTAAAGGTTTCATATAAGTTTTATAAAATATTCTAATGCTGTTTTCATCAATAAATCGGTAATACCTTTTTTAGATTTTGATATACACACTACAAATTACAATTTAACTACTCGAAATTCAAGTTGTATTTTGAGCTTACTACCAAGTTACAGGCATCCAATGGAAGATAAAACAATTTTAACACTTACGCCTTTTCCAGTTTCTATAGTTAAAACGAGTTGGTGTCAGTTTTAATTTTTGTAAAAATGAGTATATCTTTTTTTTATGATACAAATATATTGTATGTGATAAATAATCTACATCATTTATATAATTTTCTAGTTGAGCCCGAGATTTCATACATTTGTGTTTATTAACTGTTTGAATTAAAACGAACCTAAATTTTTTATTGGAACTTAACACAATACATTAGTGAAATTGCACCTTAAATCGGCTTACGTTTATGAGATTTGTGCACACTAACGACACAGACAAAAAATCCTAAGCAATTGTTTCTATTACTTTTATATAATCTCTCAATAATAGTTTTTCTCTTATATCTTCCATCTACAAACAGCAACTAATTAGATTTTTATTATGTGTATAGATAAATACTCTTTCTATTTTTGTGAATTCACGCTAATTCATTTGTACATTTATTAAACATCAGAGTGCTCTTAGGAAATAAATTTTATATTTTTATTTTCCGCGTTAATTATGACTCTAATATCTCTAGTGCTAATTATAGTATTAATTGCAAATTAGGTATATAAGCTTATTATATACAACTAAAATCGTCAAATAAAAAACTTTTAGTCGTGTCCAATTATACAAAACGTACGCTAGAATTTATAATAGTACGCTAGTTTTTAATTTTACTGAAAAGGTTAGTTGGTTTCAATTGGAAAGACAGGCCAACTGACTGTTACTTAAAAAATGGAAAATAATCCTACTTATATTGATTACAGACTATCATGTAAAAAGCCACAAAAATATAAAATTATAACAATGGAAATTATAAAACTAGAGTAAGAATAGAGTTCTTTGGCACTCGGTACTCTCTGCTTACACAGTAACGAACCAATTACCAATTATATTACAATGATAATGAACAGCCAGCCCTAGTTCCACAGATAAATATGAGCTTACAGTAAATAGACGTATATATTAACCGAAATTGTGGTTTTGTGAAAAAGTGAGATCTAGATACATCAAAGTGATAAACGTATTGTAAGTGTGATGACTCCTAAGCGCCCATGATAGCCTATCTCATGAATATTCATGATTGGCACAATTAAGGCAGGCGTTGTATATAATGTATACGTACATTTTAATTAATTTAGCGTGTATTCAAATCAATGCCACCGTACATCTCTATTTATTTTATTTGTAATTACAAATAATAAACCGATTCATTATTCATATACAGTTTAACATGAATTAGTAGTTTTATAAATGTGTACATTACCGGCCAATGTTTGTTGGACCAACGTACGATCGCGTGTATTATCATAACATCTATAAATTATCTTGAAATAAAAGATGTGTCGAAAAACCTTCTCACTGCAAGTCATTGTTGAATAGGCAATCATGGGCGAATATACACAAATATATCTTCTCCACTATAGTGTGAACTTGTAATGGTTCATCGTTAGATGCAACATAAAACCCTCTATGCAATTAGAATCACGGTTCCCGGCGGGTGCTATCGTCGTCACATATAATCGGTTTCCGGTCGTCACTCTTGCTGCCGCGACCGAGTCGCGCGACACGGCGTGCTAGAGCACTCGTCTTCTCGACAGCGCCCCAGCCACCACTGTTACCGCCGCCGCTAGCTGATCGCGACAACAGTCCCACTCCCTCGCCTAGTTTACTGTGATGTATCCCATAAAGGAAATACAGAAGTAGACCTGCAAATGAAAATAAAGTAATGTAATGTAAAGCTGTTTTCGTCTGTTAATTAAAATATCTTTATTCATGTAGGTCTATTACAGAATCTTATGACATGTTAAATCTACCGTAAGTTCGGAATGATTTCGAGATGAGAACTGACAACAAACTGAGCTCGTATTCTTTTCAAATAAACGTTGTACATGTTTACAATAGTACAGATTCATTTTTAAATTCAAATTTGGGAGTATAGAGTGCCCACTAGCATATGCTATTTCTAAAGCAAATAGTCCAATCCCCATCCGTTCACGAGAGTAATAAAAATGACCTACATGAGTGTTTACGCGATATCCACTAATTGTAAACCTAATTTAATACTTATTTATCTTTTAAATCGATATATGAAAATAATTCTAAAAAGATGTTCTGATTTGCTGTAGTTCATTAAATTTTCGCCAGATATATATAGATGATATGTGGATTTCCTTGTTATTTAATGTGTTCATAGTGTGATAGAATCAAACAAAAGCAAGAACTTACCAAAAGTCATCCATATAGCGAATCTTGCCCATGTGAGTGCCTTAAGATTAATCATAAGCATTAGGTTCATCACTACACTGATGGCCGGTATGAATGGCACCCAGGGCACTCGGAACGGCAAACGAGTCGGGCTTTGCTGATGGGCCTTGATTATCAGCAAACCTGAAACAGTGAAATAGTCCTACGTTACTTCCTAATTACGGTCGCTATAATATATATACGAGTATACACTTTAATTTATCAATACTATTAACTCAAAAACTTACAAGCAAGCATAATTGAAGTGAGAACGATATCTGGAAGTAATGCCCAGAGACCAGCCGGTCCTGACAAGAAGTGTTCATGGGCACAAAGTGCGGCAGCGGCTACGGTGAATGTATACACGCAGCCAGTCACAGCGGCACCTGGGGCTCTCCCTCCTACCAGAGGCTCCAACCACGCGTACTGCGGTCGCAGTCGACCGACTGTAAGAGCTTCAAACATCTGAAACGACGCCGGTACAAATTTAGAAGAAGAAAAGAATAACATCATGAACCGTAAATAAAAAATAATTACAAGAAAAGATACTATGTATATGGATGTACGGCCAAAGACGTTATCGTTTCAGTCATCTTCATTTGTCTGTATGTTACTTGAAATCTTCCTCAAAACAGAACGAAGTCGGACAATTGTTTTTTGCATTCG
The DNA here is from genome assembly GCF_030625045.1 of Achroia grisella. Classification (NCBI taxonomy): domain Eukaryota; kingdom Metazoa; phylum Arthropoda; class Insecta; order Lepidoptera; family Pyralidae; genus Achroia; species Achroia grisella. The sequence continues at coordinate 11,579 of NW_026712998.1, forward strand.
ATATGGTTTTTACTCACGTATAACACACATATAGGACAAACCTATCTAAGCTTTTCCCATAGTTTCCCTATTTCGGTTCGAAAAAAATGTAGCAAATTCTTTCACCTGATTTGGTATTCCAGATATATTATACCAAATTATGTACAGTAAGTATAATTATGTAGATAAATTTTCTTTTAGTACCTCAGAAGAAGAAGAGCCTCCATCAGTCACTGGAGTGCCAGTTGCTGAGCTGTCTTCTCGGTCCCAAGGAGATTCTAATTGAGGAGCACCGAAGCTTTTATCATCAACAGAGGGTATTGGCCGATATCTCAATATAATTACTGCTGCACTAACAATTGTGTAGGCTAACAGTGTTCCAATTGACATAAACTCAATTAACTTGTTTAAATCGAATAATAAAGCAATTAATGCAGATGATAATCCGGATATAATAAGATTCGAAATAGGTATTTGTGATTTATTATTAACGTCACTTAGAAAACCAAATAGTAATCCGTCTACTGACATAGCATATAAACAACGAGGTAGAGAGAATAAGGAACCCAGTAAAGTTGTCGTCATTCCACATACGGCACCGACTGCAACTGCATATTTAGCCCAGTCGGCATGCACGGCACCAAGAGCAGCCGGCAGTGCCGCTTCACGATTTATACTAGTGTACGGTACCATCAATGTTAAAGCAATCGCGACAAGAATGTATCCAAAAGATACAAAAGCTATAGACAACAAAGTTGCGATGGGAATAGATCGTGACGGATCTTTGGCCTCCTCGCTTGATGCTGAAATACTGTCGAATCCGACGAATGCGTAAAAGCAAGTTGCAGCCCCGGCTAACACCCCACTGAATCCATAAGGCATAAGACCACCATTCTTTTCAGACCAATTGTCAAGATCAGCGTAATAAAACCCAAGGAATATAACAAGAGATATAACTAAACAGTTTAGAATCGTTAGGCCGTTGTTGATGTAAGCAGATGTTTTCACCCCAACCGCAAGGATTAAAGAAGCTACTATGCATATGAGAAATGCAAGAATGTCTGGATAGGTGCTGAATAATGTTTCATGTAATTCTCCTGTAATAGAAATCGTAGCGTTGCTAATTGCACCGTCCAGCATCGTATCTAAATACACAGACCATGCTCTAGCAACCGATGCCGCACCTGAAATAAAAAAGCAGTGTTTTACATTTAGAGTTTCTCTAGAGATAGAAACTTAAACTGCTTGTAGGGACTGGTCTGCTCTAATCACTATGACTGATTTCCTCTTATTAATTGTTTAACCAGTTGGTTATATATTCAATATTTTTTCTATTTGAGTATTTAATTGAATTAGTGCTAATTGGTGGTTGGTATTCACACACTTAAACTTAAAAATGTAAAGTAATAATAAAATTATTTAAAAGAGCAACACGCAAGTTTCTTGTTCGTTCTTCTTGTGATGAGACAGCTTTCCGAATGAACGGTAGATTAAAAAAATGTAATGACTATTCAAAAGTGCTTCAATGTTTATTTGAATAAATGATTTTCTATTCTATTCTAAAAGATATATTCGTAATACTGGCAGTTCGTTAATGCCGATTGCTACGGGGTTTTTTCAGAGAACACAAAGATTCAAAGCTTTTTGTTATTCATTGTAATGTCGATTTTTACAGGACTAGGCGTCATCATCGGAATCATAGTGTCAAGTAACAGTATATGTGTAATGGTAGTAGAAATTAATTACTAATAATGATGACATCATATTTATATAATAGGTAGTTGCGTATTGTTTTTGAAGTATAGGGGAAATCGGATATAATGGCGTTAAATATGACGGATCAAAAAATTTAGGTATACATATAGATACAGTATACCAATAATAAGACATAGGTTAAAAGGATGTCGCCACAAATAAAACGACAGATATTACTTTAAATAATAATAAGAAAAAAACCATGAATCGGTTATGGCATTTTTAATGACAGGAACGGCTATCCAGATATTGTAACCCCTTCAACGTCTTTGGTTGTAACGGGGTTCTACGGCAGTCAAATTCTAAAGTTAAGTATATCAGGCTCGCCTTCCTTGCAAACCTTTAGTACATCATAGACGTTAAACTTACCTATTATATATTCCAAAACAATATTCCATCCAATGATGAAAGCCCAAAATTCACCAATACTGACATATGTATAAGCGTAGGCACTGCCAGCTCTAGGTATTCTAGTGCCGAATTCTGCGTAACATAGAGCCGCCAATGTAGAAGTGACACCAGCAAGTAAAAAGCTGAGTGCCGTCGCTGGCCCCCCTATGCGGCCAGCTACTGTTCCAGTCAGCACGTAGATACCGGTGCCTACCATGTGTCCAACACCTACAATAAAGAGAGATGAAGCTATACAAGTACAAATATAAAATATATACTGATATTATATTTCAAATATTTAATATTCAATTATAAATTGAGATAGTATTATATCCATTGTCCTTTTCGCTTGAAAATTCATTATAAACTAAATGTTACATGCGACATCGTCTGCTATTTTTTATATAACTGCTAGCCTATTTCTTCTTCGTATGACAGTCTATCTTCATGTTCAATTTAATTAAAATTTATTCAGACAATTCGCTGTGATAAGGTATCAAATCAAACTTCAGATTTTTTTACATATTCGGTAGGTATTTCCATTTGACAAAGTTGCAATAACATTGCTGTTGGTCAATCTATTCTACCTAATTTTGAATTTAAAATTGGATCTGTATTTTGTAACTATGTACAAGCTCATTTAAAAAATAAGAGCTGAGTTTTTTGTGAGTTCTCCTTAGCTTGTAAGCACTACGAAGTGATGGTAGATTTATCATATCCTAAGAGTGTAATAGACTATATAAATAAAGATGTTTCGATTTGTGTTGATTTGATTAAGTAAACATTCTACGAATGGTAATTTATCTTCAAGGAGTGAAAAGTTTTCTATTTAAATAAAATCTATTACCTAGTAATGTAATGTCGAATGTAGTGAGACACCGGTTTAGTGGAGTATCCATAGTATCACCGTAAATTGGTTTTCGACGATTCATCTTGTGGCAAAACCCGGACAACACGTGTCCGAGTATTTTGTGCCTGGCTCCAGGCATAATGACTGCAATACGAGAAAGAATTTAAATGATTATGTATTTAAATTACACACTTAATTCTCTAACAGTTTATATTGTACAGGTTTAGTTATAAAGAGTATGCCAAATTCGAAACCTGGTAGAATACCTACTAATGAAACTAAATAATTTTCGCCAAGAAATAAAGTTCTAATTCAAAACTTAATAATTAAAGACTAAATTGAATAGATATTTAATTAATTAAATTAATAATTGGTGGAAAATTGTAAAACATAGATACTTTAATAATTGATTATTATAGTATGAAGGTTTTTCCATTTTACACCTTATTTCTTGAGGAAATATATCCAGTTTCAGTAATAACTACTATCACTGACTTTAGATTGGTACACCCTTTAAATATACTATTATGCAATATATTTTCGTATGTAATCATAATAAGCAAGTTAACAATTATAATAGATTTCATAGCTTTACAATAAGTTATAATGGCGACACATTTTGGCTCTATCATCATACCAACCATTTTGATATATTAATATACTAATGTTACACCGTCATCAAACATATTTACATTCAATACAAAGTTCATACACTTGAAAATATATCCAAATATTGAACCAAAAGATTGAATACATTGATATTTAAACACTTATTAACAAACTAGCAAAATATGTAATTTTACGTCTTGTAATTTACACTTATTATTATTTATTGCAAATCTAATACTATGAAACAATGACCATACCTCGTTAATTAGGGACCAGCTGATGATATTTTATACGTACACGTTCAATCTCGCGTTACAATTAGTAGTTATCTACGAGACGACAAAGATGGTGCGGCGCGCGCATCTAATCGATTTCTTTATACAACCTTGTTTACATTATATGTGGGTAGAGAACGCAGAAAATATTCCAGGAATTTTTATTTCGCTATATTAGAATCCTCATTATGCAGATCTAAGTTATTTATTATTTGTTATATGAGTCATATCTCGTCTACCAGCAGTAGGTGCCTATACACCACCCAATCGATACGGAATTGCATCTAGATAAGGGTTTATTAATATTGAAACGACTGAAAAGGAGTTTCTCAGTTTTAGCAGTATTATAAACGATATCTCCGCCAGAACTGTACTGTGCACTGTTGCATATGAAATACTTATTTAAAAAGGATCAACAAAGTATTATAACCTTAATACTTCTCTTTTGGTAGGAAGTATTTCTAAATAAAATTCTGCAAATTATTATTTATTTCCTTAAATAATAGATGGATTAGTTGATACCTCAACTAATCCATCTATTATTTGGTCAAATGTAAATACAGTTCGGATTGGAACAATAATGAAAAAAGAGATTTAAAACATTTTTGATTTTATTTTTTCCAAAATAGTTTGAAATTGCTTATACCAAATCGATAGTATAAATATGTAATATTGTCTCATCTGTGGTATAGTAAGTAATTTTTTAAATAAACTATGAGGGTTTACACAGGGGACTGCGTGGAGGTCGGCTGACTTAGTACTGTATATCTATTGCTAGTGGTAATTACTAGATACTAATTCGCTTTCCCTTATATACCTTAAATATATAAGAGAAATGTATAACGTATGGCAATGAAAGTGTACAACAATCTTCCAAGAGAGATTAGAAAACTCTGATCTCATAAGTACCTAAATTGTTCAAACGCAAACTAAAAAATTTGCTGTCATTTGGTAATTTTAGTGTCAAAGAATATTCGAATAAAACGAATACTTTCACATAATTTGCATGCCTATATGGTAAACATTGCTAATAAATAATATTTCATGTAACATCGACAGTAGGTACCTATGTATACTGTACCAGTATTTCGAAAATAATTTATTTAAATTCAGTAGCTGTATGTATGTATTTACCTGTATGTTCCATTCCTCACCAAAGCTTCAAACTTAGTTTTCTAAGTTAAATTTAGTTGTCTAAGTTTAGTTTCCTATATATATTCCTGATATGAATAGTTTTTTTAGAGCTAGATTAAGAGGGATATTCGTACCCATATTTAATGATAATCTGTTTAGATATTCTTTAGACTTAGAATACCTACCTAGTAAGTACAAGACTTACTAATATTATAAATGCGAAAGTAACTCTATTTGTCTATCTCGCTTTCACGACAAAACTACTGAACCGATTTAAATGAAATTTGGTACTTAGATAGTTTAGACCCTAAACTACTAAGAAAGGACTTAGACTATTTTTAATGCGAAAAAAGGGCTGTAAGTTGAAAAGGTAGATAAAAGTTTGTATGGAAGTATCATCTTTTTTAAGGTAGTAGCTTGAAACTTATTTTTTAGGCTATTGATTCAATATAAATAAATATGACATTCAAAACTTGTAAAAATGTTACACTTAAGGGGGTAAAAAAAATAGAAATAAATATTTGTACAGAAAATCGAAAAAAAATTGAAGCTGAGAATTTAATATTGTAACTTATTTCTTTCGCATTTTTGGTTAGAATAAATATTTTTTATTTATTTGCTGACGAAGTCGTGATCACAGCTAATAATCTAATAGGTTCATTGTATTGTTTTAATGGTTGTACCATTTATGGTAAGAGTAACTAAACAGGTAGATTACGTCTATACTTCATAATGTAGTTGTATAGTAGTAAGTCTTAAACTATTAAAGAAAACCTATTGGGTCTGATCACCAGTGACCTGGAATCACTGAACTAATTATTACCCGTCCTCTGCGATCAATAATTGAGAAACTTCGTTAATAAAGGGAGTAACTAGGTATATAAAGTGTAGGTTTGCTGACACTTTAGAGATCTTTGTAGAACGCATATAGAGCTTCATTTTAATAGCAATATATGTACCTATACACACGTATTTATTAAGCATAAATAGATCACTTTAAGATGACTCCGTTACTAAGATTGCTAGATAGAACTTTGATACTGAAATCAGAGATATGTACATATAATAAAATCTAAAACAATTTGTGTATTTTTATCAAATATTTTATATAGGGGAGGGTGGGGCAAGACGGGGTAGTTAAGGTTTGACACTGAATAAAACTCACATTTAAATAGGGACAACCATATTTTCTTTAGTTTTACAAACTTTGGTAATCGGTTCATTGTTTAAATAACAATAGACTCAAATTAGCTTATTATTTTTCTCACAATCAATAGTTAAAGCGAAAAGGTCACTTTGCCCCATACCTGGGGTAAGACGGGATACCCTATAGGGCACGACGGTGTATGTAAAATAACAATAGCTGCTACGGTAAATACAGTTAGAAATTAAAAACAAATGGTTTTAAAATATAACAAAACAGTCTCAAGTTTAATACGATTATAAGTAATGGACTAAACTACTACGGGGATGAACTGCAAGGATAGCTCTGTTGTGATCCAGCATGCCTCACTGCAAACACCCCACGTACCTTGGGGAGCATTTATCATCAGTTCTGGCTTCATCGTTTTATGAGGAAATAGCATCATTGGTAGCATGTAGTACCCAAATGCACTAAAACTAAACACTACAGCGATAGTAGCTTCCCTTTTTGGCTGAAGATAAAGATTCAACTTGCTTATTCCCTGTTCTGGCGATAATTTTATATTTACTTTTAGGAACGATGGATACCGTAGTCTCGTCTGTGTTATATATTCTGTCAGGAGAAATTTTCTTGAGGTCGAGGGTTCAGCCTAACAAATTAAACATCTATCTACAGCTATTTTATTAAGTCCTGCAGCTCTTGCCGCTAAAGTGTTCTCCGGTTTTCTAATTGAAATTTCGGGGTGCCATTTGCCTGCTCTGACCAACTCACCCGACTGGTATTCCGCACGTAGGTCCGTCCCATTCTTCAAAAATACAAAATTAGACTCGGACGGACCTTCGGATATTAATTTTATAAAAAAATAATAAAAAATAGGAATAATAAATTTAAGCGGTCGAAATATTCTAATCTTACTTTATGCTTTTTTACTCTTCCAAAAAAAAATAGCAATAACAGTAACCACTCATCAATTTAATATTTTTTTTATCTAGTTAACAACAATTGAAAATAATAAGTAAACTGGTCAAAACTAGTTTTTTCGCTCAAACATCTAAACGCGACGTCTCACTGCGGTGGTTCTTAGGCGACCGAGGGGATCAAGTAATAGCTAATTACTGGTATTATTGTTTTGACTGAGGTTCATTTGGTTTTCTCTGTAAGGGGGGTACCCCGTCTTACCTCGCTACCCCGTCTTGCCCCACCCTCCCCTACTTGTTGCGTGGTTCGTGGAAAATAAAAGAACCCAAAGTTAATTTCAACATTTTATTGAAATCCTACTCTACATTGCATAAGTATAGTCATAAGTAGATAAAAAAAATATAAAACATTAATTCATAAGTCACACATTATTTATTTAATTAACAAAATCATTAAGTACCAATAAATAAGCAAATTGTAAGGTACTAAAATAGTTTTATTACAGGTATAGGTACATTATATTGTCCCTGTTAATTTAGACAGCGAGTATGGTTAGGCCCTGTTTAGTGTTAAATAATATTTATCTTTTAATTTGAAATTAAAAAATACTTAATTATTATTTCTACTTAACTTTGAATAAAATGTAACGAGACTATAAATGTTTGCGTAGATGCAGTTGACTCCTTGAAATTATTATTTTATAAAGTATTAATAATATTTGTAAATGTGTAAATAACAAATAACCATTATACAATTCTTCTTGGTTTCAAGTCTCGGATTAGACAAAGGAGTGTTTATTCTACTGCCATATTTAAAATTGGAACATGTTGCAAATATAGTTATCATTATTATCATACAACTGTGGCTAAGCTTTAATCCCATAGTAATCATAAATATTCTAATATTTGTACCCCCTACGAGAATATTCATATCATCATTGTTACGATTCTACATCATGTTGCAATTTCACCTACCTATGTAGGTATACTTTACGTTTATTATGTTCGTATTAAAACTGTTATGATTTCGAGTTACATATAAAAATATAAATTAGGTATTCACATTCATGTGAAAATATAATTAGCAAATGGTATTTTAATCTAGAAGATGTTTTACTATATATAGATAATCCCTGTATCATAAATGTGAAGAAAATAGTTTAGTAGTGACAACACTCAAGTTTTATTTTCCATGCAAATTGTGGTACTAGTGTTGTATATGTCTATTGTTAGTAAATTATATACTAATGTAGTCGAATGTACTTACATACTTTTGCTACATGATTTCGTAGACATATAGGTCGTTATTTGCGTATAATAACTTATTGTTACATTTTAGACAAAGTTAATGCTATTAATTAGCACAGTATTCAATATATATACTAGGTAATTCCAGGAAATGCGCATTTTCATCTAATTCCCGATTAATAAGTACCTACCTACTTTCAATTAATAATTGAAATTATAACCTGTAGTCAGACCTATCACACTAAATTAATTAGTAATTAAACTACTAAACAAAATGTCAATGGCACTAAAAAAATCGAAGTGTTTGTAAAATATAGTTACGATTTTATTACGAAAGATATAAAGGTATTTGCTAAAAAAAGATAAAGCTGCATATTTTTAATCAAACCTATTAGGATTTACATAGGTACAATTAAGTTACAGTACAAATATTATCACATATAATTATTAAACATACTAAAACTTTATATAATATAATATTAATAATTTGTTAATAATTTTATAATAGGTTTATTAAAACACAAAACATATAAGAAACTCTCCAAGACAATTTAAGCTTATATAACTCAATTCATATTGTGGTTGTTATATGAGTGAACATTCAGTTTTTATTTATTTACATCTTATTAATAGTGTTATAATTTGTTTACAATAAATTACAATATTATTATTATTAGGTATTGTTCAATAAATTACAGAATTACAAAAATATAAAATTAAACATTAAATACAATAGTTACAAGAAAATACAGTTAAATGATATGTTTTAGGTTTCAGTCTTTAGAAAATGTATAGCATTTTGGTAATATAATATAAATATTAGAATAAAATAATTCACAGTTAAATTACAATTTGTGATAATTTGGCACGCTATCCTTACTAATTGGCTTTTGCTCAATAACATATTCGCATGGAATGATGGAAGGTTCCAAATAAATTGTAAATACCTACACAATATAAAAATAAATGCCTGTAAGGATAAATGTGCATTTGTACAAAATTAACCAAGGAATAAGTTTCGCAAATAAAAATGCATTAGCTTAACTTAGCGCTATCTATGTATAAAGTCATGTAGGTAGGTAGTTATAGAGTAAGTAGACGTTTTTATTGGAAGTAGATACTTACAATATTAATATTTACAAACAATTATTATTAAACTTCATCAAAACAGACTATGCATACATATACCGTACATCAAATACTATATTTATAATGTTTACCTACACGGCATTGAATATATCAACATCATTATTAAAATGTTCATAAAATTTTCAACACTTACATTCCATCTTAACAATTTATACACATATGCAATTAGTACTGAAGTACAGTTGTTTTACAATATGTTTAATTTTAGGAATTTAAAAAAAGTACAATTTTGACGATACAAAATGGTCCCAATGTTAAAAATATATGTCTATTAATATTAAATAGTACTCCAATTATTTCTTATTGCGTTTTGATCTGACTAGATTACTTATTGGTTATAATACTTTAATTGTAAATTGTTCGCATAATTACGGAGGTACAACACCAATGAAATGTAAACAGCTGCATACATTCATCACAGTTTATTAGTCGTGAAATAAAAATAAACGTTAATTACAATAATAAATCGTATTTGTATTTCATTATTAATTCAGCGTTGAGCTATAGTAACGTGATGCTCGCTTTTGTGATTTCCTTTCCATGGCACATTATCGTATAATTTTATTCTAAACATATAATGGGGAAAGAGAAGTTACCTAGGCTGCGGTAGGCCTTTTACCGTATTTTATTTAGGCAGACCATTACCTATGTGATCACCTTCACGTTATGTAATTGATAAGTTAAGGAAGACCAGATGGAACTTGAATAGTTTAAGTTCCATCTGGTCTGCCCTAACTTATCAAGCTGACTGACTGATTTAATTAGAAATTTTTGAAAAGAACAACGAGGTAATCTGTCTGAAAACAGAAATATTATCTATCTAATCCCGAAAATTGACATACAAAAGTATGAATCATTATTGTAATCGGTGAAAACTATGTCTATGTTGGCAGAGCAGAGTAACTTTAAATTTATACCTGCAGCCTTATGAATGAAGTTTTAAAAAGTATATACCTACTTAAGTATTTAAAAAACCAGTCAGTGTGTGCATGAACAGTGTCAATTGACCTGTGCAATTTGTCCTCAATAATAAAAATTGTTTATATAATGCCTAAATGATTACAATATTATTTAATTTAGTGTTAGGGATGGAGCCATTTTCGCTTACTTATTCTAATAATAGGTATTTTTATTTTATTGTATTATACCTATATGTAAATAAGAATGATTCGATAAATAGTATTGTGAGCAATATCAACGACTATCTCGTGATTTTAGTACATATATCTATTCCTTAAGTGATAAACACGCCTGATTTTCTAGAAATATGAATGTTTTCAATTGCACGTGACAGAAGAAATCTAAAAAGGATTACAAGATAACCTGCATAAGACCTATCAGTAACTAATATATATATATATATATATACATACCTGTACAATATTTTAAGGGCTGGCAATTAAACTAGATCCTTTGATGACAGAAAGCAAAGCCCGTCTTGATATAACGTAGGTACTACTATGTACCAAGCACAAAAATTGACTTCTAAAAAAACACTGACAATAATTGGTAGGCTTACAATCATACAAAAAATATCTTACAATTTGGTGACGCAGATTATTTTGTTCTTAGTGACGCAAAGGCTCCATTGAACGTAACGAATCGAAAACAACTCCCAAAGAAGTAAATAATACTCTCGAATCCGCTTTTTAAATATAGACAAATAAATTAATAAATTGTAGGCCCATTTCCATACTTCCGACTAAGCAAATGTTTTTAATAAAGTAATATTAAACAGAATAGTTGATTATTACAATGGTCAATTCCCTTTTCACGCTACAGTTTCTTATACCTATTGTTTTTTGCTACGAGTGGAAATAGGCTTTTGATCATTAAATCGATCTTAACATGAAAAAGTAACGCTCTAACGTAAATATAATCAATCTTAGTTATTAGACGGAATTAAATATTAAACGATATTACATATAATGGATGTCTTACGCAAATTGGTGATATTTGAGGATCGTTTCTTGCTTTTGCCATTAATAGTAGGCACATATGCGGTGTTTGCATATGATATTGATAGAGAAAAAATAATTAATTTAAATCATGCATTCGTACGATAATGTATTGGTTTACCAATAACTCTCTAAATGTTAATTGTATTATTAAATTGAAGGACTAACTATTTTGATAACCAGATGTAGTAATGCTACTGTGTATACTATTGTGATTTATACTTAATGGCTACGAAATTGTTAAAATAGATATATACCTGTGTAACTTTGAAACAAACCTTTGATATTTGATAAACTAATTCATCGCTGCATTATAAGCGTGACGTGGGCATAACTGAAGGTGAGAGCGAAAAAGAATTAAGATTTTATCATCGTCTTCATCACTTCGCTGACGACATTTAACTTTTAGAATGATACTTAGCTCTACGCCATAGCCAGTCGTCTGACGAAGCGTGGCTACTCTAAAATAGACTGTTGTACCGCGTCATTAAATGTACATAAAGTACCTACTTACATACAATATATATATCTATCTATATTCTGTGCTCTTATTTATCAACATTATATTTATTACAACATTATCAAGAAACAACATAGTTGTTACAAGTTGTACTCAACCAGTACCTACAACTCTATTTTCTAATATAATATTTGCCACATATCCTTTGAAACTATTTACATATTAAACTCTGAATTTGTTATAAAGTTTTTTCCTTAAGAATCAATGTGCTTACTGCTCCAACAATTTAATCTGTTTCTTAGCACCTTATAATTACATTATTCTTCCAACATTATTATATTATATCACATATAAATTGCACATTCACAAAACATGCATATAACAAAATAGAATGAGAAAGAACAGACAAGATATTTAATTAAAATTTAATAGTGTTCATATGATTTTACTCTTTGTAGGAAGAATGTTTGTCTCCCTCTAATACACTGACACTATCCAGTTGTGCCATTAAAATATTGTGCATGTTTTGTGTAGGGAGCTGCAATATGGTAAGGCGGAGGTTGACCGCGTCCATACACAGGTTCCGATACGCCACTGGGGCTATGGCGGTGACTAATAACACTTGGAGTACTGGATGGAGCTGGCATGGCATCATACAAGTCATACATATTCTGACTTGTAGGGGAATTCATATGGCTATAACTACCATCATCTGATACAAGAGGCGTGTTCGTCATACGATATGGATTTGTCGTATTTGTGTGGCCAGTTGGGGAATACAGTTCAGGAGACTGTGTAGACACATAAGTAGGGCTTGAAGCTACACCACTATAAAAGTTCGCATTTGGTGATGTTTGATGGATGGCTGTTGCAAATTGAGGGCCATCTACGCCTTGTATGGGATACATGTTATTGTAGTTACTTAAATTAGGCATTGTTGTAGAACTAACAACTTGACTAATGGTATGTATTCTTGAACCTGCTAAATCACGGCTCCCACGGGGATTGTAATTGTAGGTATCATAATTTCTTTGGCTGAAATTTTTTTCTTTAGATCGTGCAAATGTTTCTGAGTCATATATCTTATCTCTATATTTACCCTCTGGTACAGGATGAGATATAATATGATCCTTTCTAGAATACATAGGTTCAAATTGAGGAATATTATCAACTATTCTTGTATTATATGAGGTATCTTCAAAGTTAGGTGATAATACCATTTCATTATTCGATCGTCTGTCCTGTGAAACAAGACTTAGTCGTTGTAGCCTATGAGTTTCATCTAAATTGTTCCTAAAAGTATTGTCATTATTAACAGAATAATTTTTATTTTCAACTGTGTGGACACCATAAATATTTTGAGGAACCCCTGTTCTATCCATATCTTGCCTAGAAGCATAGTTTTCATTCAATTTTGTATTGTAATGTCTCTGAGATAGCATGTAGTGGTTTAAGTTTTCATGTTTACAATCAGAATTTTGACCAACATTATTCTCTGGATACAAAGCATGGTCAACACCTTTGTAAGTTGTATCTATCTCATTTGAGAGTTCTAATGGTTTATCATAAGAATTTTCTATGGGAATATTATCATACACTGACAATTTCATAGCATCTTGTGGTACTCCATCTATATTGTCTTTTGTAACATTACTTATATCTTTTTTGTTATCTGAAGCAAATCTTTGTTGTAATGTAGGTGTGATTTTAGCTGCTTTTATATGCACTGCATTTTGCATAGGCGGAGAAACATCTTGTGTACCATCCTTATGGATATTTCTAGCATGCTTAGCTAAAGCTCTTAATTCCTTTGGATAAGGTGTTGGTGCTCTTCGCAACTGTCCTGGTTTTTCAGGGACTTTTGGCAGTGCTTTCATATCCACAAAGCTAATATGTCGAACAGGTGGTTGTGCATTTTCATTTTCTGATTTATATTCATTGTCTGTTGATTTCATCTCTATTGGCGTCAAAGGCACTTGGGGAAAGAGGAAACATGTAAGGACCTGTTCATAAGTATGTGGGTCTACTTCGGAATGCATAGGCACTAAAGGTTTACTTTGATTTTCAGACAGCCAGAGGGCTACTAAATTATCACAATTTAATAAGGACTGAGGAAGACAACCTAGAGAATTTCTCACTAAGTTTAAAACTCTTAAAGAGCATAAATGGCCAATTTCTGGAGGGATCTTAGTTAGTTTATTTGCTCGAAGTGACAACACAGATAACTTTGTACAGCTCCCTATTTCTGGAGGAATCATTCTTAACATATTATCATCGATATTAAGATACTGTAATTTCCTTAGGAGACCTATTGAGGATGGTATTTTTTCTAAATAGTTGCACATCAACATAAGCTCTTCTAAATTAGTTAACTGTCCTATACTCTCTGGGATAGAATACAACCTGTTGTTATCTAATTTTAAAGTGGTTAAATTATTTAATTGCCCAATGCTATCTGGAAGTTGGGTTAAACTGTTAATTGACAAACTCAAATCCACCAATTTTGTGCAGTAACCAATTTCTGGTGCAATTTCTTCTATCATATTATTGCTAGCTTCAAGGTGTATTAAATTTTCTAATGGTTTTATTGCTGCTGGTATGTTCATTAAACTATTACTATCCATCCACAACTCTCTCAATTTAGTAAATCTTCCAATAACTTCTGGGAACTGTTGAAATTCATTTTGACCTATATCTAACCTTAACAAGTCTGTAGATCGTGACAAAGATTTTGGTAAAATCATTAAATAATTATCTCGCAATTCAAGTATACGCAGACTTGCAAGTCTACCAAAGTTTCCTGGCAGGTACTCCAAATATGTATCATTCAGATACAATTCTTGCAAAGCTATAAGGTTTGTAATAGCATCTGGAAGTTTTTCTAAAGGATTAACACTAAGATCTAAGTACATTAAATACTTTAATGCTTTCATGGTATCGGGTATAGAAGCTAATGTATTTCTGCTAATATTCAAGTACTGTAAATTTACCAATGAAGATATGGCGGTTGGTATAGCTTGTAGCTCATTGTCGCTGAGGTCCAAGTGTTTCAGTCCATGACACATAAAAAGCTGTCGTGGTAACTCACTGATACGATTACTTTGACAATATAAGGTTTCAAGGGTCCTTTCGTATACAAAGACATCTGATGGAACGTCTGTTAGTGACTGATGTGAATAATCTAATTCCACCACTTCCTCCACTCCAGGTCTCACACAGCACAAGAAGTTGAAAGGCATCTTGTGACAACTGGAAAGGCACTTCCACCCCAACACAAAAAACACTTAGCGTAAAACAAACATCAATCACACTTGATCACAACATTTCACAATACTGTTATAGTTAATACATTGTATTAACTAATTCAAATAAGTAAATTGCAATTTGAATAACTACATAGGGTTACAATTATCACATTAATTGGATAGTCAAAATTTAATACATTATTAATTTTAATAATCGGTGGATATAAATGTCAAAGAAAGATCAATGAATCACAATCACATATATTTCATTCACATCATCAGGCCAATATGTATCTCCATTCCATTCTACAACTCTCCACAGATAAAAAAGTTTTTGTGACAATGACCGTGTCTACGACAACTAAAAAGTACGGTATTCTTTTCCTATAAATACGGTATATTACAGAAAGTTACGATAGACATTTAGATAAAGATCTAGTAACCTCTGTTTACGAAAAGCTATTAAGTATTTTGTTATAGAGGGATATATTTTATTTATTAGTACAGTAACTAAAATTACATATAAATTACATACAATTGGAATTTTAACTAGCAACACAAATTATTGCTTTCTGTTACGACAGGACTTGATTCATGGTTAGAAACAATGATATAAAAAATATATACATTTCAATGCTACTAATAGTTACGCATGTCACGATAATGTGAACGAATGTTATGAAACAACTCTGTACTCCCCAACTATTAATTGTAACGAATTAAACATAGTCGGCCTTATTACAAAAAGATAAACCTGGTTTAGCACTAGTAATAAACTATTCACCAATGTATTCCTTATTACAAAATGAAGTTTATCTCTAAATCGTGATTCGTCTATGGTCTAAAGTTACACCTGCGATGCCCCTAGTTTAACAGTGGTCTAAATGCAAAAATACAAACTCCATTTTAAAAATTCTATTGTAAGTTGTAGTTTTTGGAAAAATATTTTAACTAAATTAAAAATATATTAACTAAAAATATTTAAAGCAAATTTTACGAAAATAAAAATATATAAAAGACGTTATTTGTTATTTTTTCACTCATTTGACTTTGAAATAGTCACCATTCGAACGATCCAATAAAAATATCTCGCCGTTCCTTTCCTCCGTATAGGACTCCTACTTGTAATTTAAAACTGATTTTCAGCCTAATAGTACATTAATAAATATTATATATTAATGAAATAGTTATAATGAAGACCTAGATAAATAGAAATAAATTTATTTTTAGTTTATACATTTTTCTTTGAATTAATATTATTTTTGATCTTTTCAGTTTTCTGGTAAAATGGAACGTAATTGTACGGTGACAGACATGAGTGACTGATTTCTGTATGGAATACATAATGAACGATTTAACTGTAGTACTAAGTAGTCCTCTGTTAGATCTGTGGGCTAATTATGTAACACGATATGAAATTGTTTCTGTTGAAGTTGTGATGCAATATAAAATCATTTCAATTTAAAAAATGCGATCAAGTAAGGTCGAATGACCGCAACATAAATCATTTCTATCGATAAAATACTACTATGAAGTTGCAGCGGAATATTGTTAATCCGACCAATTTAAAAAGTCAGTACATTAGATAGCTTATACCTTTAGAGGGATACATTTTAAATTATTGGGTTAATACACTAATTGGTTGTTTTGAAACAATTTTTATTGCGTTCAAAAATTACAAAATATACTGCAGCGTTCACTTGTTCTTTTATTTTAATTTTATTAATAGACATTTAATAAAATAAAATAAAGAAAGTCTATTCTATTCTAATGAAAAAATAAGGTTAATAATTTTGAATATAAAAGCATATTTTATACAAACTATTTATAATCATTAATAATATTAATCTAACCTACAAATTATATTTTCTTTTCTGCTATAGATACCTAGGTAAGTACGTAGGTATCCATATAAATTTAGAATGATATGGGCACATCTTTTTAAATTTGTACATAATTGTAAAAACTTTAAACAAATAAATTTATTTACTTTAAACAAATCACAGAGCATCATAAACGTTGTATTCCGTTCACAGAGCACCGTATTCATTGAAATAGTTTTTTAATTATATTAATATCATAATCAACCCTAATTTTATATTAAACATTTACTCTAGTTAATACAACATTCTATGTGATTTGGGACGAAAATAAAATATCGAATTGGCAACACTGATGTCGTGTTGTGAGTCGTGACAATTTTCCCATTTTAATAAATTTAAAACCTTTTCACGACTTTCTACGTAATATTTAATATAATAAAAATATATGTAATACTGAAAATTACCAAAACAAGATAAATAATGCTGCTAATGCTGATATTTTAAAGATTGTAACCAAAAGAAACACCTTCTAAATTGTTTCTCATAATGTAAAAACCGTTTCAATTCCACGCTGTCATTTCGGCAAAATAGCGATTACGTGACGTTGCAACGAGGTTACTAAATCGACATTCGATAGAAATAATTTTTATCGATATGTAAAGTTGCGTTTACGTTGCAATGCTAGTTGACAGCGTCAAATGGCGTCTATATGATCGCATTATTGACAGATGACGTCATTTTCACTACGTTACATACGAAAATCGTTGCGAACGAAGTTACATAATTAGCCCACTGGATTCGTAATAATGTTAGGTTTATTCCAAGTATTAACATTAGGAATGGTTTAAACCACGACCATTTAGACCACGTTTCGTCCGAGTTTTAACAGATTTTTTGTAATAAGACCGACTCGGTCTTATTACAAAAAATCTGTTAAAACTCGGACGTTTGCGGTTTGCGGATAGATCCAGTAGGTCTACCACGAAAGTTACTGCCGATTATCGCGTAACGAAACGAAAGACGAACGAAATACTAGTTTAAAGGAACCATGAAGTTTCTTCGGAATAAGATATTTCGGACGGGTACCATAGACTATGATCGTGAACGAATGAAAGATGAGAGGTCTTTTATTATACACTCTTAAATTAGGAAAAAAATAAAGTAGTATACTCCGGATAAAATAAAATGTACAGTCGTTTATATTTAAATGTATTGAAATTATAAACTTCTAAAATTAGTAGTATTTTATGTCATAAGAAAACGTCAAACCTCTATTTATATTTGAAAATAACGTTACTGCGTATTACAAATATTTTTGTTTTTATTTTTTTATATATAAACTTAAGAATTATCATCACAAGTGTTTTTAAATAATTTTTTATTGCTAAATTTGTTCGTTAAACATCAATGAAAATGAACATGTAATAACTTTGATTTTATTTATTAGTTTCTATTTATGACAAGCGCTAACAAATGTATTTATGCATTTAGATGAGTAATCCCACTGTGGAACAAGTGCATACACTCCTAACATTCCTAGCAAAGCACCAGGAGTTAGCTCGTGGCCACTGTAGAAATGCAGAAGGGCGAACAAGATCCACCCAATTATGGGTTCGTCTCACAGACGAACTCAATGCATTGGGTGGATGCACTAAAACTGTAAAGCAGTGGCAGAAGGTAAGCACTTTTCTTGATATTTTAGTACGTGATATGCATTTAAAATGTTAAATAATTTTGTTATTAAATAAAATTTTCCAATACTGATACTTTATAAATTTTAGGTATGGGCTGACAAAAAATATCTAACTAAAAAAGCTGCTACTGCTGCTCGAAGGTCTGCCACAGCCACTGGGGTAGGGCCATCATCGGCTGATCCTTTAAACCCAATACAGTGCAGAATATTGGGTATTATGGGAGAGGGCTTTGGAGAACCTCAGTCGGATGCACATGTTTCTGCATTTCCAGAGGTATGTTGTAAAACCATTACTAAAATAGTGCTAACTGTTATCTCTAGACATATATAACATAATGGATGTCATCAAAATACATGGTGACTTCCATAGTATTCCTCATGCATTACCATTCCTTTTATTTCTGTATATAAGGTACCTAAATAGCCTTTTCCCACCTTTCAAACTGAAATACAGCTATGCAAGAACAGCTGCTTCATAGCAGAAATATGAGTTGAGACAGAGTTGGTACCTTTTTATATATACACAGTTTTTCAATGTTAACTTCTAGTAAAGATAAGACAGTACTAATAAATAACACTTACTTATACCTTATTATTGATTAAAAAATTTATATCATAATAAATTATTGTTATATGAAAATATTTCTGTAAATATTAAGATTATTAGTAATGGGGGCTTATAGTCCTAATCACTAGTATATTCCTAGACATCAAGTCTGGTATTAGTACCAATCATGCATACCGAAAACAATAATGATAATAATTATTTTAAAAAACTCTATTTTTAGAACTTCAACGGCTACTACACGTCCAGAGCGACGACGCCGTCGAGCAGACGCCATTGGACCTCGCAGTGTACGCAGGCGTTTGTTCAAAATGGAGGAGCGGCGAATCGCAGCGGAGGATAGTTCTATAGAGTCATTATGATTGCCAATCACTCCAGGAATTAAATGTATTAATAAGGGATCGATTGGATGGTCTACAAATAGAATTAAGACGACTGAATAGATGAAATTTTGTTTTTTTTTTTAATTTGACATGATTAATGTAGATGTGTTAGTTTGTTGATTTGTTAAATAATGAGTATAAAAAAAGTTACTTAGCTTTAGATATATCATTGTTGATTTGTTGAATTATGTTAGTTTGTTGATTTATTAAATAATGAGTATAAAAAAGTTAGTTAGCTTTAGATATATCATTGTTGATTTGTTGAATTCTGTTAGTTTGTTGATTTGTTAAATAATGAGTATAAAAAAGTTACTTAGCTTTATATATATCATTGTTGATTTGTTGAATTATGTTAGTTTGTTGATTTGTTAAATAATGAGTATAAAAATGTTACTTAGCTTTATATAAGTATTAACAAAGTCAAAATATAAACTGTTTTTTACTGGTCATTAATTTAATGCGCCTTGAACTACACTACTTAGTTTGCATATACTTATACAACATTTTTCTGAATGAATGTTTAATCATTTATAGTTAGTGTTATTTTAAAAAATGTTTAATATACAATTTTGATTTTACTTTTATTTATATATATATATATACCTACATATATGTGATTATAAAATAAAAATATTTTATTGTAAAAAGTTTTTAATTTTGTAAATAAGTAATGCCTTAACTTCTAATAGAATAGAATAGAAAATCATTTATTCAAATAAACTTATTATATTGCTGTCATCTATGAATTCATCTATCCTATAATAGGCTTTTTTACATAACATTTGTTTAATATCAATTTTAACAGCATTTAGGTAAAATTAGTATATTTTTATTGCATAAGTTTCTACTTGTACAGTCTTTAAGTTTCTTGAAACTATCTAAGTTTTTCCTTGTATACATAATATTTCATAAATGTACTGTGAGGCAACGGTGAGGCTATTTGATTCTTTAAAGCCTTGATATAATGACTATCTCGAACCCATACCATAAATAGAACGTATGGCTCTCTTCTAATCTTTATATACCTGAAAGAAAAGAAAACATACTTAACTGTGAGACTTGGAATTTGATAAATGCACTTGATAGCTTATAGACTATTCAATATAATATCAGCTAATAATATTTAACATAAAAAATACTGAAATACAATCTATAATCATCTTTTATGACATCCTAATAATGAAAAGGAATGACAAAACATTGTATTCTTGTTTGTTCACCAATTTTATATGTAGTACAACTACAAAGTTAACAATTACGATTTATTTACCCAGCGAATAAGTTGTTTCTCCTTGAAGACTCTCCAAATGATCTTTGATCTCGTTATGCTCCCAAATGAATGCATCATGAGTGGCACCACCATAAGAGGCGTCAATATTCATAATTTTTAAATTACTGTCAGCAATCTAAAAAATAGGACAAACATTATAAAGATATTTGCAGATAGTGACAAATATGAATAACTTGAGAATTATTTATACACTATGCAAATTTTACATAAAATACTGTACTTACAACTTGAACATTTAAAGAGTGGTAATGTTTTCTATTGAAAAATCTCTCTTCATTGACTGTTGGCCGAATTATAGCTACATGGGTGCTGTCGATACATCCTATAACACCAGGGATACCATACTGTGTAGCAAAACTGAAAAAGAAATATAAACTACTGATTATTTAAACATCAATTAACTTATGCTGATTCCTGAAATTAACAACAATATCATTTATAAATTTACAGCTACAAATAGTTGAATGAAGCTGAACTAAATTAATAGTATATGTATTATAAATCGACAAAGAGCATAAAATTCTATAAAGTTAAATCTTAATCATATTTAATATACATAAACTTACTTTCTCTTCAATATGTTCCTGTCTTCCCTGGACTGAGGAAATCTTATATATTTCCTTAGTATATAGGGTGTATTTAGGCATCTGTTACATCCCTGATGCAGTTTGAGACAGACTGCTGAGCCATAGTGGTGTCTAAATTTTGTCCGACTGCACCCTGGTAGCTACCACTGGCATAAAAATTTAATGCAGTGAGAATCTGAAAAAAAAATAGATATGGGAATACTAAATAATAGGTAAATACTAAATTTTTTCATCTACAAAATGTACATAAGATCTTACTTTGGTTATTGGATCGATTTTTAGGCAGGGGTAATAATCGTCACATACTGACAAAGAAAATTTCCCGACTGAGTCTGTATTTAGATACAAACTCGAAGTCGGGAATGGATCTTTGGAGGTACCTAGTACGCATTTTTCTTTTAAACCTGCGTCTTTCAATTTCTTCTTCATTGAGGGCTTCTAAAATTCCAGCCAATCTTGGCATAATGAAACTAATCAAAATAAAGTAATGCTAAGTTGTAGGTTATATTGAACACAATAATATTTAAAAACACTAATTAGTTTAACTTTTATCACATTATTCACTGTAACACATTAACTGAATTATTAATTAATCACTTTTTTATATATTACAGCACTTATATACGTAAAATCCATACTTACGAAAGTAAAAGTTAACTATTTAAGTTTCGTCTACTTCGCACTTTAAATCACGATAAACGTGCTGTCAAAACGTCATAATCACGTACGAACGGATACTTCATGGTACGATTTGGGACGATCGAAACGATATTCTCCGTTTTCGGGCACGATTTCGGAATGAACGTTTTTCATGGTACGAATCACACGAAATATCGATCCGAAATTTCGGAATTGCACTTCGTGGTAGACCTACAGACGATAAATTTGGTGCAGTATAAAACTGATTTATGGAAACGGACTGTCGAAGAGAACATAACATGTACATTGTTTATGGTCGAGCTATGGTTATGAGACTTGTACGAACTTCCGTCGAATATGTTCCTGATAATTCGATTTGAACATTTTGTACATTATATAGGATTTTCGTATTTCGTTACAGTTACATTACAAAATAAGTTATGAAAAATTTATTTTTATTATATATTGTAAATATTATGTTCAATGAAAATAAGCAGACACTAAAAAATATATGTACTTCTACCATTTTCTTTTCGCGATAATCAACTTTAGGTAAAATATTAGTCTTATTTTCTTTCCCAGACTTTCGTTCAGCTTCACTTGGTTTAGGCGTTTTACTATCTGTAAATAAAATACGAGGTGAATAAAACTGTAATAAGGCGCCAGAATACTAATCTGGTATATTCCTGGCCAAGTAGCGTGCTTTGCAAGATATGTCAGGTTTGAAAGGTGTGTAATTACAAGTTATGAAAATGTAACAACTTTAACCTTCTCAGAAAGAACAATGTATGAATGAATTATACCCCGTATATATATATACATATATACCCCAAGCAGATAGATAGTTGTTGTTTTTATACTATGACGTGGTAAACAAGCAAGTTGTTCATGTCTATAGGCGATAAGTAATTTTGATCAGTGTGCATAGCTTATATGGCCTATCTGTTGGACACACAGTGTCCACATCAAATTATAAATTTGCATCTTTTTTGTTACAACCGTCTGTTTTATTTTATTGCATAAATACCTTCATTTAACCTATTGTTATTGCCAGCAGGCCTTAAATATTTTGGGTCTAGGCCTAATTTCGGTGTATGTGAATCTTGCAAGGGACCTGGGCTATCTTCCACGTTTGACCTAAAAATGTAATAACAGTTTAATAATATTAGATTAAATTTCAATGATCCACGAATTTGTTTTTTTTTTTTCAAACAATAAAATAAACAGTATGATTAATAAACAAAAAATATTAATCTTGACTAGATTTAAATTTATTGGTATTTTTATATATTTGTTACAATTTTGAAGTTGCATAAAAGTCAATTGACTGATCGGATACATTTTGTGAGTTTGTTTTGTTAATATTGCTAGGCAGAAAGTAAGGTGTAGAATTAGTTACACTCTGCACGCCATACTTTTGTGTATTTTCCAGGACATTGCCTGAATCACATCCCTCAACTTTTCTATGTAGCCATTGTATGACAGAGAAAAAAAGAATTGTAAATGATGGTCAGCACCACTAAGTATGTTAGAAGAAGAAGCATATAATTCTACAAATTATGTTTATTTTCTGTAGAGACCATTTCTATGAATACAGTTGAAATTACCCATATTGTTATTTTTAATGGTTTCGTCACGATCCTTCAGTGCTTTCTCATTATCCTCACATGTCTCTTTTAAATGACTTAATTCTTCATTAAGCTTATCCATATTTTTATTTGTTTTCTGTATTTCCAATTTCAAATCGTTTATTTCTTTATTACTAGATTCTATAACTTTCTCTTGTTCCAATGCTATAGCAGTTCTGCATAGCAACTGTAAAACATATTTATTTATTATGCACTTACAAACACTTATTGTACAAATAAATGATAAAATTTAATTAAATTATAAACTATAAAAAACAGTACCTTCTCTCTTATTTCAATGAGCTCTGCATTTTGTTTTGATATTATTTGATTAGCTTTCATGAGTTGTTCTGATGCAGAATGCGCTGCATTATTGTTCTTATTGACTAAAGACTCGCTTATTGCCAGAAGCTCTTCTAAGCTTATCTGTAAAAAAAAATACAACATGTATTGGTTAGACTGAAAATGAAGAATCGGCATTTTTTTTTTTGTTATATTTTTATAATAGAGTTTTATTTCAACATTTTGCTTATATACTTATATATTTGTAGACATAAGCAAAATATGCAAAATGCAAAAATACACTAGTGTATTTTTAAACTGAACCTATTTGTACATTAAAAATGGAACATATTTATATGTTGGTGTTGCCTTGATTCTGAAAATAACTATCCTAGCACTATATGTGCAGACTATATGGTCTGCACAATAGCAAATATATATTGACAACAATATCAAGGACAACCCATATATATTATTATTTTTAATTCTAGAAGTATTATTGAATTTTTTTATAATTACCTTTTCTTTTTTCATACTTTGTATAGATTTATTCAAATCCTTAATCATGTCTGAATTATCCTTAGCAAACTGTAAAAAGGAAATGATGCAATATGAAAATTTGTAATAAATATATATCCTGCAGTCATAAAAAATTCTGCAGTCTGAAAATGTACATGGTGTATACCTGTTCTAATGAAATACATCTGGTATTTACTTGATTAAACTGCTTCTCTTTCTCTGCAATTTCTCTTTCAAGTGTTGTATTTTTTGCTTTCAATGTAATGCTACTTCTATATGTGTCTTCTGCACTTCATTTTCTAGCATCATTAGACGTTGCGATTTATCACTACAAGTCAGAATATATTCTTGAATTTTATTGCATCATATACTTACACTAAGAGGCAAATATATCTCAATTAAAATTCACTGTAAAATATGTAGAGTCAGAGCATGTGTATGATATTCTGTAGTGAAAAAAACATTAAGAATTATATTATATTGCCTCTATTCTTTGAAGTTGTCAAGGTATATCTTGATATTGTGGAAGTAAACAAATTTAGGTCAGCAACTTCATGACGCGCAATTTTATTATATGGTCCTGATACTTTTGGAAGACTTTTGGGGGAACCTAGTTCTGTACTATTATGTTTGAATATACATCCAAATTCTAGACTATATGCAACTACGAAATATTACTCAATAGTGTATGAGATGTTACATTGTTAACCAGTCATAGTTGATATGGTAAGTCCTTAGAAAAACAATGAAAGATCATGCAAATAATAATATTACTTCTAAAGATGTGGATCAAAATTTATTTAAATAATAAGCAAAATATACCTAATCTGGTTTTCTAATTGTGCGATATTTTCTTTCAATTGTCTAGACAATACATTCAGTTCATCAATCTGTCGATCCTTTCTATTAATATTTTCTTGAAATGATGCAAGTTGTACTTTTGACGTATTTTCAGTCGTCTTCTGCCATTGAGACCTCTCCTGTGGGTATAATTTTATTTATATTATATAATACTCAAACTCTCTATATAAATGTATCTATAATGTAACTTGTATTATTAAGACTTATAGAACACCATTTACAATGGAGACTTTATAGTTGTTTTTCTGTGATGGGACAACAATCAGATAGAAGAAAATATTTGCGACTATTTTTACAGTATACAAATTGGTACAAAATTTTCACTAATTACTTTAATATGCTCAAAGAGCTAAATACCTTAATAACTAATTTGGATAGTAACTCAAGTCTAATGAAGGCAAACCTGTGTCAACTTTTCCTTTTCATGCTTTAATTCATCCTGATATTCAGCTACCAGTTTATGTTTGTCCTCCTCCATTTTAGAACTACATGTGTTAAATCTTGTATTTTTCGTTCCAAATTCAAACATTTGTCATTCCATCTAGCATCACTGGAAGCAGCTGAACTTTTAACTGTTGCCAACATTTTCTATTAAAAATATAAATTAATTAATTATAATTATATTATATATTAAAAATTTATTAAAGTATAAGTGTTTCAATTATAAATGTTACATTTAGGTAATGGGTGCAAACAAGTACTATCAAGAATTGAAAGCAGATAATTAGACATATAAAAGATGTTGTAGTAAATCTCAATCAACTACCCAAATAACTAAAACCAGCATAGGTTTGGTTGCTTACTTTCAAATTTGTTATAGTATCAGCCATATGTTGTTTTATATCAGCATCTGTAGCGGGCCCAGTTCTTAGAGATAAGTGAACCAGGCGTTTAAATTCATTGTGCTCAATAATTTCAAAGTAATATTGCACAGGATTTGTTTGCTGCATTATAAGAAACCTAAAAACATAATTTTTACTTTAATAAATATCATGTTTGTACTAAAAACTGTATGTCAAATATATGGTTCAATAGAACAAGTGTAATTGACCAAACCTATAATAATGTCTAAAATTATGCTTTTATAATGTTTGATTGATTTATTATATATAAGTTAAATACAGTCAAAATATTATCAAGATATTTTTAATGCAGACTAAATTCTTGTAACTTATATGATATAATGGCAAGTAATTAAATAAATTAATATATTGTAATATTTATTGTACTTAAAAATTAACAATTTTTTATTTTTTTTACTCAAGCTTTCACAGGAAACAATCTCAATAGCACTGCAAAATGTGACCATGAATTCAAGATAAATCTAAAGCTATTTAGGATAAACCCTAAAACTATAAGCATGAATATGCGAACATAAACCTGTGTATAATCAGTTTACCATATTTTAAATAACAATTTTCCCTTACATGTTGTTTGATGCACATTGTTGGAGTAATCTAACAAGCTGAGATGAGAAGTTATCAAAATCAATAAGAAGTCCTTGTTGTTTTTTCAAATCTTCATAATCACATGGTGTTATATTTAAAATACACAAAAGTGGGATCATTGTCATCTGCCAAGGATATTTTCTGAAAGATTTTATTAATGGGTACCATTAGCTGCACTTGCTAACTGTATACTTTAGCACACTCTGTACATATAAGTTTATTAATGAGTTATAGAATGTTGGATATTACTGGGATATTATTTTTTAAGACTAAATTTAATCTTCAATATGAATTCAATACTATTAACACTATACTTTTAAATTTACCGTCACATATTATAGCCTCAAACATAAAACAATACAGATACAGTTAATTTTGTAGTCTACCTTATACAATACTAGTTGTGCCCGCAGTTTAATCGGCGTTAATTTTCAATGTATAAATTTCAATAAAAAATTTTATATGTTATTCTGATGCATAAGCTACATTACTGTAAACTTTCATCAAACTCCGTAGTTTATATACTCGTTCAGTAGTTTATAATATTATTACGATATATTCTAAAACTATGATATAACTAAATTTATGTGTGATATTCTTAAAAAATCTAATGCAATATTAGATTTTTTAAGAATATCACACATAAACATAGTAATACATATATGACGATGGATACTAACCAAACTATCGTTGCTAAAAACTTTATCTATTGTTACTGTAATATCTTTTTTATAATCTTCAAAACCACGTTTAAAATTTACATAATATTTGCCCGTATGAATGTTTCTGCTTGCCATTATTGCAATGACATTATTAGAAAGCTAGATATATATTGTGCTTCAGTAGTGTATTATTCCTTGTTAAAACTTTCAAACTATCAATAAGATTTCATAACAAAACTGTAAAATGTAGTTTCTGTAACGCTGCGAGTTATGAGTAGTCTGTCACCACCACCACAGATTAGAAAGACTTAAAGTCTGTTTTTTATTGTTGTTTTAGTAAAATATATTTCAGTAAAAATCTACTTTATTACACCACTATCTTTATTAATACTTATACTTCATTCATTCTGCATTGATGGGTGTCAAATGAATACCCACATATAATATGTGTGTATTGATATAAATCGCTAATTAATATTAATTTGTTATTATGTCTCAACACTATTTAAATATCGCAATTACTTGGCAACATAGGTAATGTAATGTCAAATTCGAACAACACTTGTGCCGGTACCAAATAACCCAAGTTAATTTATTTTGTTTTTTTCTTTAAGTCAATATTATAAGTTGTTTTAACACAATAAATATTTAAATAGTCATATAAGGAGACTTTTATATTATAATTCATTTCCCTTTTCTAAATCAAAATGTGGAATGGTAAGGAAATATTAGTTTATAATTAAGACATTATTTGCATTTTAAAATTTCGTAATGTCATTTTTAATCCCACTTGATATTGCTTTCAGATCAATCTGTGGCTGGTGGAGGATTTTTTAATTCCCCTAATCAATTTGGAAATGCGGTGACCCCTAATCAAGCACAAAAAACTGTACGTTGGCGCCCTTTTGCATTATAGCGTATCGTGGGTGACAGACAGTAAATCCTCTTAAATATGGGTACCGATAAGGGTATACAGATAGTATGCACAAAACAATAGATTGTGATAACATGTTAGTGATTAAGAGAGGCTGGCTTTATAAATTTGCCTTCAATTTATATTCGTGCTAAAATATGAATTGTTACCCTCGCTATGCGACAGGGCATATAACGCTTCAGCTATCGTTATTATTATGCTTTGTACCCTTTAAAGTTTTTGTTTGTAAATCGATATGAACAAAAAAAACATTTTAAGTGTAGCTCGACATTATAATAACTTTACAAAAATCAGTTAGGCTGTTATTGTAATGAGAATAACACAAACACATAAACAGACAAAATTCTAACAATTATTGTAACAGTATTTGTTCTATTATGTTGATAAAGTCCCTCAATAATAATTTTTCTCATAAATCTTTCCTACTGGCAACAATCAGTTATATTTTTATTATACATAGGTATATAACTAGAAACTTAACTTTGAACTTGTTAACCAGGATTGATAAGGTCAAACATGCTTCCATGCACTCACTTTACTTTCTCTGTTTTTTTTTATGGATGGATACAGTATGCTGTCCCATCAGTGAAGTATTATAGGCTGATTGTAAAGTCAGTTGGTTCATCATGGTCAGTTAACCCAGAATGGTTTCCATGGGGTAACTAATTCCAATTACTAACAAACTTCACTGTATTGTTACCTAAATTATAATAGATGCAATCATAATGTTTTGATGTTGCATGGTATTTCAGTCATAAAATAGCATTTTATATGGCAACTTTTGTATGTTTCAGGGTCGAAGAACTTCTCGTACTGCACCTATTGTCATAAGACAAGCTTTACATTGTGGTGATGATGGGGTAAAGATCTGGGGCACTGAGATACAAATTATCTCAGTAGTAGCTCGACTAAAAAATATTAGAACACAAAGTACCAAAATTACATATACAATTCAGGATATAACTGGAAGGATGAGAGCAGTTCTTTGGTTAGACCAAGATGCCATGGATGAAGATGTACTATTATTATTTTTAATTTTATTTACAATTTTTTTTAGTGGGTAGTTTGGGCTATTGTAAGGTGCTTGGACCTGTAACACTGCAACCTACATAGATCTATTGTGCTCACTCATTTTCAGATTTTGCTACCTTTGCTTTGCCCTTGCCTTTGCCGATTTTGCTTCCGTCAGGAACTAAATTTGAAGGATATTCTTACGAACCATGGTTTTTATTTTCTCAGGGTAGATTAATAATTTCTACAGTTTCCATTTTTTTTGTTTAGGATAAAACAGCACCAAATGTTCAAGTAAATGATTATGTACAAATTTTTGGAAATGTGAAAACCAACAAAGGGAAGAAAGTCTTGATGGCATTCAAAATCATTCCAATAAATGATGTAAATGAAATTACATTCCATTATTTGCAATGTATTAACAATAAAGTTAAAATGGAAGCTGATTCAAAGAAGGTATGTTAAAGTTACCTAGTCTGATTTTATAACATATCTTTATAATGTTATATCTATAATAATTTTAATTTTTTTTTTATTCGTTTTAGATGTATTGAACATCTAAAATAATTATAAAGATTAAAAATAAATTAATGACTATAGGAATAGTTTACCTAAACAAGTCAATACAAAAACTAAACATCTAAAATATTTGTTTTTCTCAATTCACTGAACAGATCATGTATATTTTTCTTATAACAACTGACTATAATAATATAGAGGTACTTATAATTTATTTCATTATTTGTATCTTACATGTAATTATTCTTAATTTTGAATGAAATCATTATCTATGTAAATGACTTTTCAAGAATTGACTTAATAACATGAATTTCTAAGGGTTTATTATATTATAACTGTATATGTTATTTTTATACAGGAAAAAATTGTCAGCAACAATGTACCTTCGGGACTGCCAGCAAATTCAATGTTGGGAATCACTGATAATAACCAGTCTGTAAATGGGTTGAATGCGAGACAAATGATGGTTTTCAATCTGATACGTGTATCTACTTTAGAGCAAGGAATAAGCAAAGATGACATGTATTCAACATTGAAGGACCGCATGTCCAAAACTGAGTTTGAGTTAGTATTATTGCTTATAACTTGAATAAATTATTTTCATTAAAAACTAGTCCCAGAAACTATCAATACAATACAATATCACAATTTGCTATCAAATTTTTTTTACCTGCCCACAGTGAAATAGTTACTATAAATATAATAGAATAGGTGTTGCATATCTTTTATGATATTTATTTTTTTTACTGTTGTTTAACTCTAAAATAACCAAACATTAGTAGTACTTTATTTTATCCCAGATGGGGTAATTTATTGCAACATACAGATTCATTAATTATGTAGTAATGCATTTTTTTAATCTACCTTATAATTTTAGACAAATACTGGACTGGATGTGCGGTGAAGGCCATATTTATTCTACAATTGATGAAGAACATTTCCGCGCCACTGATGCTTTTTAAAAGCAAACAATTGAAATTGTATTCACATAAACATGTTACACAGTTTGAATGTGAAAATAATTTGTTCACTTAACTAAGTAAAAGCTTCTATTCATACAAATTTAACTATTATAATCATTTATAGTAGAAGCTACTTATACCTAAATATATTTATGTATCCATCCTTGGTAGTTTAAATTTATTATTCATATACAGTCTTATCTAAAATTGTACAACATTTGAGTCTACGGAATATCATTGTAGATTCAACAAAAACCCCAACATCAATTTAGATAAAAAAAAGAAATTGTAGATTCATAAAAAGTTCTTGGCTGAATATGGTGTGGTAACTTTAGAGGGAAACTTCTTCATTCCATGAATTCAACATATGGGTTGCACATTGTGAATTACTGTGTTATAATAGCCTTAAAGTATGAGGGTAGCCTATAAAATATGAAGAATTGGTTATATGTATTCTACACAAAAGTATACTTATTGTAATAAACAATAAGGTTTTAATATATATATTATATAATTTGTTTAATATTCAACTTATTCTTAACTTTAGTTATTAAATAAATAGGCAGATACATTAGTAACTCAGATCTATAATTCATCCCTTACAGCTTTATTTCTAACATCAGACTTTTTCCCTGTATATGTTTGACTCTCTAACTGAACATCTTTCAATTCATCTTGCTCTAGGAAATATTCTTTAGCTGTCCACGCTTGTGAGCCATCTTTGAACATAAATATAGCTCTATCATCATCAATCAAATACCTGTAATAAATATTAACAGTATTATTAAATAAGACAATTCCAATTAAATTTTGTAGTAATACAGTATAAAAAATATATCAGGCTTATTTACTATGTTATGTGGACCAGTAAGTCATATTTTGTAGCTTAAACAGATAAATTAATTCTTAACGGATAAATAATAATAATTATCATCTAGTTACCATGATTAAAGAAAAAATCTAGTCTTGCATAAGCAATGTATGAACAATTCAACTTTATTTGGAAACCATAGACCAACACATGCAAAGACTATAAAATATTGTTACTTATACTTGAGATTTGTTTTATACACAATATTTGACTTCTTTTTTTACTATTAAGCTTGTGACAACAATATTCTGGAGATTGGCTATTTTTTTATTTTCATCATTAACAACATTCTGTCGCTACCAGCTATAATACATATAATTAACTATTATACGAAATTCATTAGCAAATATGTATGTACATAATATTAAAGTTGATACCTTTCTGCTTGTATATGGTTACTCCATAGACCAGCTTGCCAGATTTTTGTCAACTCCTCAGTTCTAGCTCTGGAAGGTTTATTAGCAACAGTTACAAACATCATTAATGTTTGGCCTTTTTTAGTAGCTTGTAACACTGATTCAGGGTTAGACATATCCATCTGTGTTAGATCTATATGTGGAGGCTTCCGCAGGTGTTCAGGAAGCTCATCTTCTGGTAGCGGTTCTTCATCTTCTTCCCATTGATCAAGTAAACTAAAAATATACATTTTCAATTTCAATATGAGTAATAATTCTATTAATAGTTAACTTGCAAGTTTTCAAATAAGTGTATAATTAAAAAAAATATATCACAGCCTTACCGTTCCATATCAGCATCTGAGTAATCTCTTATATCCTTTTTGGCCCATTCAGGTTTATCTTCTTTTTGATATTTTTTTGCAAAACTACAGTGAAAAATGACAAATAATATTATACATACTTTTCCCGACTTCATTATTATTATCTATAAAGTATATAATGATTCGTTATTATGCAGTACTAAATTCCTTCGATATTTTAATATTGTTGTAATTACATTCAAATATTTTTAATTTACTAATGTTTTATTTGAGTGAGAATGTAAAAACGAGTAAAACGTATATGTGGACTATTGTGGACAAGGGTTTACTCTCTTGCAATCCTTTGACAACGGCAAGGAATGACAGCTGACGCCAGTTGTTTCCATTTTTTTTTTATTATGTTTTATAACGATATTTGGATAACAGTCCATTTGAGTCCAACCTTATCTAATGCTCTAAACTGTTTTACAATATATGTCTATTTACGTAGAATACAGTATTCTACGTACATTCAATACACCTTATATTTAGAAATCTTATTTTTGGCTGTGATAAAGTACGATAAACATTTAATACGCATAGATTATATAGATACCGAATTATATACAACTGACACGTTAACTGCACAAATAGTGTGTAATAATAGTGGCATATTGTAAATACGACTGACTATTATTAGATTAAATCAAATTTTAAAGATAATAAATGATTTTTCTCGTTTATCGGTAAAACTACAAGTCTTGTGGAAATCAGCACATGAAAAAAAATAACATGATAGCTACCCTATGGTTAATCTTTAAAACTAGGATTAGCTGTATGGTCTCAGGACTTTTGCCTGTTCATTAAAAAAAGAGTAAAAGTTGAGTGGACGACATCACTTGTTCAAATATGAAGAAGTTTAAAAGTAGACTAGGCTGTACGGTCTAAGGGTCTTTGCCTGTTCCATCACTGAAAAGGAGATGGACGAATATGAGAAAAAAAAGTCTATGGTTATTGGTTGTGTCAAGTCAAAAATTCAAAATTATTACGTCAACGTCATGGTCGGTTGTGCACTGTTTTGTTGCGTTGTCAGTTGCCTGTCTGTAATCTGATTGTGACGAACGTTAACTTTCTTACTTCGATGTGATAATCATGATTTTTGAACTTCAATACTTAAGCATTTTATCTATTGCTCTTTGATTTCTATACATACATGATACTTATGCGCCTACTCGGTCTAATGGACACCCAATATTACTGTATTTATATTTATTTTATTTTATTTTGAGGGTAATATCGCGTGTGACTGTCGCATTTTAGTAATAATCTGAAGACCAAATTGTTTGAAAGTGTTACTGTAATTTATTATCTTAGGACTTTACTGAGTGCATAATGGACCAAAGTAGCATAACTCCAAATACCTCCAATCCAGAGTTGGAGATAAATGGTGATAATGATTCCGCTACCACGTTGCTTCAGGAGAAGCAAACTAGGAGAAGAGAAACACTGAGAGATGTTACTTTCATTGAATACATGACTGTCGGAGTGCTGTGTTTTGTCAATCTCATCAATTATATGGACAGATTCACACTAGCAGGTAAACTTATTATTAGTTAATTTAAAGATTGTTTTAACAACATCTGTGTTACATTGAATGTGTATGAATCAGGATTAAGGTTTTGATTTTACTTGATGTAGAATGGGAGTAATACATATATTCAACAATTCAACAACTGAATTTGATTTGGAATGTTCTGTGTTGGACATCGAGATTGTAATTGGAGTGTTACTACATGAGACAAATGTTATGTTATGGTAGTCATTATGTATCTACATGATAATTGAGTCAATGAGTCACTCCTTTCAGAAAAGGTGTAATTATAAAATGTTTTAATTATTGCTTTAAAATTTATATTTATATATATATATATAAATATATTAATATAATTATAATAATAAAATTGTGCAGTTTTGGAGTTTACAGTCAGTAAACTCAGAACAAGTATTATATATATTTAATTCTTCCAATAATATAAAACAATTATAAAAGAAACATTAATTTAAAATACTTTTCATATTAAAATGTCAAAACCAAATGGTCAATTCAATCACAGTAAATAATTATGACTTACATAAATATTTATATACATAACATTTTCTGTGTAGTGTTGTAAAAACTGGAACTGATAAAAACATTAAAATTTGTACGATTTAAATGTATTAATTCATATTCGTAATTCTATTCAAATATTTACAATAAGTTAAAAAATAGACATCAGTTTTTTTTCTTATAAGAAATCTAAATTCAAGGAGAATTTTATTTTTAAAAGTTGATTAACCGCACATATTTAATCGGATTGAATAATTATGATGTACACTACAAAAATTAAATTATATAATTTTTAGTATGTGTAAAAAATGAAGTGGTATCTTTTCAAACTGCATTAGTACACAGTGTAAATGTTTCAAAAAGTAATAATTTTACATTGTGTGACTTGTTTTTATCTATTTGTAATCTAGGCCAAGGTTACAAACAATTGTTTATTATTTGTACTATCTACACCTAATGTAGAGAGTAAGTCTTGACTGACAAACTCATCATGACTGAGTTGAAACTATTAGAACTATATAAGCCTTATTCTATTTAGACTTTTTGTACACAATTTAGACAAGAAAGAATTTTTGTAAATTTATATCCTGAAGAGGTACGAAAATGGTTTGATATTTGTATATACATAATAATATATACAAATATCGAACCATTTTCGTACATATCTATATGTACAAATATTAATTTGTTCTTATGAACATCACCAAATTTTATATTTAATTCGGTAATATAGATTTTTATTCTTGATGTTAGGTAAAAGTAATTTCCGCATAATGACTAATAGTAGATCAACTGAGGATCTTGCTCGTCATAGTGCATTTTTGCGTTGTTTATCTCGCTTCTGCGGCACCCACTCTTCTTTAAGTAAATCTGACATGGATGTAAAAAATGGTTATGTAAGAATGCTTACTGGTAACCACTGGACTAATCTATTGTCATTTTTACTCACTGCCCTGACTTTACTAAGTCTGTGGTTGCAAGTTCGAAATTGGAAATAGAAATTGGAAATAGAAATAGAAACTTAGATATTACTTATTGTTAAATTACCCTACTTTAAAATTATGATTTTTTAGTTCCAATAAAGAAATGTTATTATTCTTATACTAGCTTGCAACGCAACTCTCCTTACAAATTGTCAGATGTTACGTGTGACTTCGTCTGTACAATCTTTTATCCCCTATTTCAACCTATTCTAGACGAGTTTTACATAAAAGATAGCTTATATTCGCCATCCTAATACTTATAATTATTATTCATATCAAATTAAATCATATAGTTGTGAAAATGTAACAAAAAGAAAGACGGACAGGCAGACACACACGCTTTTGCATTTATTATATTACATTATACTATTATCTACAAACATAATATACAATACAACAACATACAATGGATTATTAATCAATCTTTTAAAAATTATCGATATATATTGATAGACCCCTGCAACATCGAATGTGGGTATTTAGTATTAAGTTTTCTATGACCATACACCTGTGTGATTTAAGCTTGGAGCGTATATATCTTATATTATTATACTATACTGAAAAAACGAAATGTCCTTTTTATCAATTTTAGCCCAGTGTTTACTCATTATACTATACGATAACACCAAAACATATACATTTGAAAGAAAACAATCTTTGGAATCAGGTGATTTTATCACCTGATAATATGAAATGATGTCTTTTCAATCAATTTCAATTGCAACATAATTATTATGGGATCATCACGCTATGTCGCGTGAAGTAAACAAGTGTCGTTCTAAAAGCATCTGATTATCGTAAAATAAAAGTAGATTGTGTTAACAAATACTGTCATATTTATAGTTAGTATAGTACTATATATTACAATCTCTTAGGATCATAATTAACGCCTGTTTCTGAAAATGTTATTTTCATAATGCCTGATAATCTAAAAATTAAAGATAAGACTTTAAAATCTCTATGAAACCATATTGGTTGTTAGCTCCTAGCTTTATAATGGGATTATATGTCTTAATAGTGTCGTTTTATCTTCAGAAATATGTCTAGAAAGGATGCTGGTTACGAAATATTCGTGTAATCCCATATGACGCAAGAACAGTGTCGTTAAGTTTATTATACTCTCAGGACCTTTTAGAAAAACATGGGATGTTCTCGTGCTTGCGATCGTTTTACGGCTTTTATGGCAATTGGACACATTGATGTGTTGGCGTGCGGCATTATCAGAGACATGTTAAATTGTCTTCAAGCAAGATTGCCAGGTATATAATAATAGTATAAAACCGTGAAAATGGAAAAGTGACAAACTGCTAGTGACAATGATTACTGGTTTAGATAGGCCAATAACATTACGATTGTTATTAACTGGGTGTATATCTGTAGTAAATAAATTCGAAATGGATTATTTCTTATAAGATTTGTTCTTTAATGAAGTGTTCGTATTAACTAAATGTCATTATTTTAAAGAAATAATTTAAACTTCTATTAACTCGGATTTTGCGTTACTTTTGGATATCTTTGGTTTAACTATAATAGACGTTACGATAATGTTTCATACATAAGAAAAATAAATTTAAAAGCTTTGCGAATAGAGTCGGAAATTGAGGTTCAAAATATTTAGACTGGCTTATGTATCATATGAAAGGGGTTAATTTGTACACTGACCAACATTTAACCGATACACACTGTACCGGTTTTTATCTGCATCAGTAAGAGGTACTGCTGCAGTTAGTTGAATATGGACTTTGGACAGTAGGTACACTATTAACATTTTAAAATTTAAATTTTAGATTACTTATTCCGTTAAATTTTAGATGTTCGCAGATGCACTTCCGATGGTTGTGAGTTCGATTCCTCACGTTGCAAATTATTCATGAATATGATGTTTTTAGGTCTGGGTGTTTACTGTGGTGTAATGTATTTACAAAAAATCTAAGTATTTATATCAGTTGTCTAGTACTCATAACACAAGCTACGCTTGCCGTGGGATTAGATGGCATTGTGTTTATTGTTCAGGTGTTATTTATTTATATATGGTACATTTTCTTACCCTTACATTTATTTATTCCAGATTAAAATATAATGTAAACAAGACAACAAATACAGTATTATACGCATACTTTGTAGTTTGTTGCACATTAAGAATACGCATAGGAAAGTAATAAATGAATGCATTACATCAATAAATCTTTATTAATGAAAGCTGAACTCTCAGAAGGGGTCGACGTCACGTAATCACAGTACTAATCTCCTCTGTCTACTCACGTGCGTGGGCCCGTAGTCACTTATTTATTGTTCACTGCACTCAATATCCCCTTATAAATAAAAGGAAAATGTATAAGCGAAATGGGTTGGCAAGTATGTATTATAAAGTGAAACATTGTGCTGTGATAATGCATTGGAAACTAACTTATAATAATAATTTTTAAGTAATGTTCATATATATTTCTCTGTGTTTATGTGTGTGTTAAAATATATATGTGTGTCATTACAGAGTTATGACAATAAATAGATAGATAGAATATATTTTATTTGTAACACACAGTAAAGAAAAAGGCATAAACAATATATTAAAGGACAACATGTATAGTTACAATAAGGCGGCCTTATTGCTGAAAGCAATCTTTTCAAGGCAACCTTAGGGAAACGGATTGAAAAATGAACAGGTAGATATATGCGGAAAAGAGAGAAAACTAAAAAGTAACAAACCAATAATGATGATGAAGGAAAATAATAATAAGTATAATATGAATTAAAATTTATGTAAACAAAATGTTTATCTTATGTAATTAAACATTTGTTTAAAAATTATCATGCGAGGTCTTTATTTATATACCCGACCTCGCCTGATAATTTTTAAAAATCTCTCCCTAAGTTCTAATACTCGTATAAGTTACAGTAGTAGAACGTACGGGTACACTAGTTATAGTAATAAAATAAAATTAAAATGTAAGCATGTATTGTGATCAATATTGTCGTAATCTTATAGTTTTTGCTTAGAGCTGCGGTAATAAAGTTGCTCTCCCCAAAGAGAAATCATCAACTTACCACCGCGGTAACAAACCCTTAAGCGTTATCTAGATTAAAATCTTCATGAACTCCATGTCATTATATTGCATTTGGAATTAGGTAATATGCAAAAAAAAATATGTGTTCCTTTTTTTAAACAAATTTGCAAAAAACCTGTACAGTTCCAGTTTTTAATTAAAACCTCAGCTATTCAGTTGCATGTACTACGATATTTTTTACTAGTATAGATTATGAATAACATACAGAATTTACATTTCATTTGGAACATGACAATTAGTATTTTCTGTGCATGACTTTTTAATAAATACATGTAACATACACAATTATTATCAGATTAGGATATTAGCGGTAAGTATTTTATCAAATAGAATCTCTAGCATAAATTGTATGCGTACGAAATTCCAATAAAACACGACAATCGGTAGTTATGTACTTCAATTAATTGTTTTTGCTATTTTTTTTATAATTCTCAGCTAAATAATGTTCCTATTGTTGGTGAACAAGTATGCATTAGTCTTTAGAGTCCCTTTTCAGATTTTATTAACAAGCAGCACGTAAATATTCTAAATATTATGTCTAAGTTACTATAATATGTATATTATATATTATACATATGTAATTAAATTTATATCGATATTACGTGCATGTGATTAAGAACAAATATCTTCGCTAATATTTAAGACAATTATAATTTTATAGGGAAGTACCAAGTACCTACCTATACTACATATATTGTTATACGCCACACACGCTCGAATAATACTATTGGGTTATGACAAAAAGGTGCTTGAAAATAGTTAAGTCATCTTAATAAAAAAATACGGGCGATCAATTTTAATAGTATGTCAGGCAGTGGGTTCTTAAAATGCGTAGTCATCACTATGGTGACATGGTGAAGTGGAAATAAACCGGTCAAATACGGGTCGCATTATGTTTTCTAACGTTTAGTGCTAAAGAGTAAGTTGAAGAATATCAGACGTTAATAACTTGAACCTTAGTGAACATAATAGATACATTTTTTGTTCGTACTCATTTTTTTTATTATATATAATAGATAAGTATATAAAATTTTCCATTAATATTTAGGTAACTACACTATAAAAATTGTTATCGTGTTTTGTAGATATCTACTTCCACAGATACTTTACACCTACTCCGTGGCCGTTAGATATGTAGCCTGAAGATAAATATTTGTAATGTATATAATCGTTTTCTCATAAAATAGTGTAAGGAACCTATTACAATAGTGATCTAGATGTTCCTATTTTGTTCAATACAAATCTGTCGCAGTAATAATCTATGCGCAACGATTAAATGAAATGTAAAACTTGGTTCAACGCGCCCTTTTATAATTTTCTACCGCGCCACGTGCCTCCTAGTAATGGGTTAGTGTAGGGAAGGGCATATTGTCTAACAAAATAGTAGCCAATGAATAAATAAGTACACAACCGTTCCCACACTGGCGCGGGCCCGAACCCGAACTCTGGACGCACCACAAAATAACCGGCCCACGCTCACACCCCTCAGGGACGTGCCATCCGTTACCCATATTCATATAGTCATGTATTTAATAGGAAACATGGACATCGTTGTCGGCATTTTCATTTTCATTTGTACAGTACGCGGTGCAGGTTAATACAGATAAATATGAATATGCAATGGGATTACAAATTTTACTTTCGTTTTAAATAAAATACGATAATGACCATGTTACTATTATTAAAAATTCCGCAGCATGGAGTGTATTCTTTCACCATAAAGGTCAGTGGCCACTTCCCATTATTTGGTAGACGTAAAACAATTTTTATTGACTAGGACAAAACAGGTAACTAAAGGAATTTCATTACAAGATTTGGAGAATTTATGCGTTTTTTGACAAGAATTAAAATATTTTTATATTGTTGCGTCACTAACGTAACTTTATTTTTCTCTACGTATAAGTTGAAATTAATTATTGCTAAAATTACGTACAACGGCAATATAAGGAATCTAATGGCTAACTATCTATTAACTAAGGTATTTGGTACATTTATAGAGTTCTATTGCTAGTTTAAATCAACACAATTAAAGTTATAGTAATTTCAAATGACATGTAATCAAACGCATCGCTAAAACTAATTGCAAAGTTTGAAGAGTATGTAATCATAAAACAAGTACATTGGACTAGTGACAATATTTCCTTTTCAATATTCAATGTGCATCTCTCCAACTGCCCACTCTTATCATCTCTTATACCCCCTTAATGTGAACTCATCTGTGTGTAAAGTGTTATGTCTATGAGCATAATATATCACAGGAGATCAAATGGGATCAGTGGTTGTATGGGGTTGCCTCATCACAAAACACACTGCTGCGAACAGGATTAAAGGATTCACTGCTATGGTATAGTGTAGTATAATCCTCTCCTGTATCAGGTGCCGTTGACATTTGGTATTTTAAAATGCGTTTCCCTCAAGACCCTATATGCCGGGTTCTCAGTTCGACGTTATCTCAACGATAAAATAAAACAACCGTCGCTGGTTTGAACCATTGTTTTGGACTCTGACTTCAGTCTATAGTTTACATATTTTCGTGTGGGTGGTCCAGACTTTGTTAACTACTTTTATATCACACGACACACGACGAGTGTATTAGGTGTCGATATTTTAACATAATTCAATGTTTATAAATATTACTCAAAGATAGTCTTGAAAGTTTTAAGCGAATTAGAACGTAATAATGATAAGATAAAATACCTATTAAAATAGATTTTTTATGATATATTAGAATAAAAAAAATATTTATATTGATTTTTAAGTATAATATTAACTAATATAGGCTTGCATAAATATTTTTAATTAAAAAAAAAATTGGCTTTTTCATGTAACTTTTACAACGTTAACATTCATTTCACTAAGAATTGCTTAGGTAGATGAAAGGCTACGTGTTCAATGTCTCCTTCAAAGGTAAAACAGTATATGTAATGTATATATTACATATATGTTAAATGCGTCCATAATGTTCAGATTAGCTATAACACTGATGCTTTTATATCGTTCAAGTGATTCGATGCAGCTGCATGCAGTAAGGTGGGGCTTATCGAAATATCTCAGAGTGCGCCGCTGCAGCTCTTCTTAAGAGCCCATTGAGACAGCACTTGTGTCCAATTAGTTCCACCAGCAAATTATGAAATGATAAGTTAAAACACGAAATATATAATTTGTAATCCATTCTCATGTTTACGTTAAAATTAATATCGCAATTTGTAATATATCAGTGGGAGACTTCACAAAGTTGTCTACGTGAATACCACGGTTTTATATATTTTTGTTGTCAGTAGCTTGCTTCAAATATAATTATTGAAGCAATTGCTTAATGGACCTAAATGAAATAAAAAAAATATTGTGTAATAAGACGAAAGTCTTACTTTTATCAAAGTCAGTCGAGCTCAAACAGTCACGTTTGAATTATTTAGATAGTCACTAGTCACTAATTGATAATTAAGAAATGGAACACAAAACCGTGTACTTATGTTTCTCATATAATCTATGTAGGTAAACTTTTGGAAAAGTTATTTTTTGTAATTTTATTACTGGTATAGCGACGAGGCCTAAATGGTCGCGGGAAAATCTGTAGAAAGTACAAAGATACCTGTACGATTTTTTTACGTTAACTAAGTAATCTAATAAGGTGGCGTAATTTTAAAATTTTAAATCAAATACGATTCTCGTGAAAACTAACCTGAGGTTGTCGTTGCGTAACGTTTGAAGGAAATTGTGTCGTTATTTGATATACGTGGGTATCTAAATGGTGTACAATGTACATATTTCACTTAACTGTAGATATGGTTCTATGGTTAGTGATAATATACACTTGTATCAATTTGAGTGGCAATAAACTCACCGGCAGCGTCGTGTAGTCGGTAATGGTTTGTCTACAGCGGCTTTGGTTTGTTCAAAAGAATGAGGTTGACGCACCCGGTATTGGCCTAAAATAATTACTGCATCGTTCTTCAGTTTCGTAATGTATTTTAGATATATATACTTCCGGCATACGCAAACTGTACTGAACATTACCACAGATTTATATTAACGCCAACAATTGTCTATTAATTATTACAAACCATTATTACAAATGCTATACAAATAAAAAAACGTACAAATGCTTTAGTTATATATACTACTTTAATTTCTATACTGCAATCGTTTGAGTGGTAAAAAAATGTTATCGTATTCTGATAAGCATTTTTGCTTCACTTGTCACAAGTACTCGTTTTTTGTTTGTCTAGAAGTTGACGATATCGTAAATTCGCGTAAACTTAGACCCGTGAGAAAATACTATTTTTATTATTACTTTTATGTTATAATAGTACATCATAACTATATATTATGTGAATGGTAAAAATTATAGATAACGTGAGCGTCTTGTGATTTCCTTTCATGTGTGTTTGTTATATTTTTTGCATCAACGGATGGCGCCATAGATAGATAACATCCCATTAAGATGGCTCTGGTATTTATCCCGTAAATATTTCATTTTTTATATATTATGTTCGGTATTCAAAATCACAGGTTAAAAGTAAACCAAACTTTTCGTTGTTCTGCTTTCTTTTGTCTTTCTCTTTCTTCAAATCGCGTCCTATTTTACGGTATCTATCTCTTTTTGTATTCTCTTTTAAGTTTTATAGTATCTACATATGAAACACCGGAAGCTTTTTTAAGAGGGTTATAAAAATACAACATGAGAGTTATTCATATGCATCACTTCGATGGTTTAGGTAGCGTTATTGGTGTTTTTTTAGTCTATTGAATTTGTTAACGATGCCTTTCAATATATTTATTACAACTTCTAAAATTTATGATAACAATGCAACATAATAATAGAATTTACAAGTAATACTCTGATGTTCAAGTGACAATGGATAATACTGTAAATTAAATCATAATAATAATGTATATTAAAGAAAAAAAAAAGGAAATAAGTTGCTTGTATTACCGCATTTAACGGTCTTGGTTGTTTAGAGGTTTACCATACCGCCTTCTGATAGTTCCAGGTTTGATCCCATTCCGCGCACGATACAAATAATTGTATTTGACTATGGTTGTCAGTATTGGTCTGAGTATTTCAATATATATTATGGATGCATTTACAAAAAAATGTGTTTAATTATATCTATCAGAGCTTCTGTTATGGGTAGTAGTACCCTTACTACCCATAACACAAGCTCTGCTTACCTTGGGACTAGATGGCGCCGTCTGAATAGTGCTGGATTATCATTATAATATTAGTTACTAATTAGGCACATGAATAAATATAATCCCGTACTAGTTATTGATAACAGCAGCCAATTTAACCAATTTTTAAATGACGTATATGAATTACTTTATTTTTAAAGTATGTTGTGAAATAGCGTTACTTGTCAAATACATATTTTCAAAATTAAAATATGGTGTTCTATTGTTAGAAAATGTTAAATTGTTAAATAAGTGACTGACTATAGTCATTAATTATATCATTAACAAATCATGTAATAGCTTGTGTGTGTGTAAGGAGTAGTATATTTTCCTGGAACGTCAGATTTTGCATTCGAAGAACTCAATGCATGTATTTTACGTACTATATCGCTTCAGATTATTTTCTAAAGTAACTCTTTCTTCCGCTCTCCCTGTTTGATAAGCTATCGGTTCTGAAACTCTACAATT
Organism: Achroia grisella; assembly: GCF_030625045.1. Lineage (NCBI taxonomy): Eukaryota > Metazoa > Arthropoda > Insecta > Lepidoptera > Pyralidae > Achroia > Achroia grisella. Next base: position 55,868 of record NW_026712998.1, read on the forward strand.
TGGTATATAATAACACTAATTAATTTATTTTATTAATTTTGATATAAAGCATTAATAATTAGATAATTTTTTTATGTGGTTATTACCTAGTCTTAAAACATGCACCTTAAATTGTTATTATAAGCTAGGAAAATTCTTCTCTAAAATATAATGTATTTAATATTAGATGATCAATTCCTAAAGTCTAATGATTTAATTATTTTTAATAAACCATATTATATGTTATTATGCGTTGTATATTTAAGTTTTGGAACATTTACGTAAGTAGAGTCAGCTCCAAAATAATCATAAAGGACACAAATTAAATTGTTGTGTACTGTGAGAATAAAAAATAGCTGGTCTAAGTTATGACTAATATATTTTAATAATTATTTAATTTTAAATAATATATTTGAATCCTTCTTTCTTTGTAATAAATTAATTTTGCTGTGAACAACAATTCATTATTAGTATATAATATATGTAATAAAATACTGTAATGACTTTCATAGACAAGTGTTTAAAGGTGATTGTAGGATTTTCTTACCATTATGAGGCACACCACAAATATGCATTATGTACCGGTAATTAGTTATCTTCGCTAAATATTGTATTATCTATGACTGCATAGTTCCAAGATACGTTTTTCATACAGCTATCATAAAAGAACGTTCTCATAAGGTAGGAATTTAAAACCAAATGAGTTTGTAATTGTATTTCCTGTGCACGTAATTAAATCGTAAATTCGTAAGAAGCCGTAAACTGTCACTTCGACAATTATTCTAAATACGGCTAGATGAATTAGCATTAAATTATACAGAATGTTTAATTTCGGAATATCATATAAGTAAGCTACAGACAGCTTAGGAATATACTCCCAAAGGAAATAAATAATTATTATTGTCAATATTTTTCAATACGCCTTGTTATATTTAATATTGTCGTTTTATTATCTAGAGATTGCGTCTTACAATACAAAATATATGTATACACACTGACAGTGTTGCCGGCGCAGCTAGTGTATAATAAAATTCATTATTGGATCAGAAGTTGTATCTGTAACTTTTAAATATAGAATCAATTAGATGGTTGATGAAATGTGCGCAATTCGTGACCTACGTCAATCTATGTACCTACGTCATGTTCGTCATCTTTAAACACAGCATCGTTACGGTTTAGATATGTAGATTACGCAGTTATCAGGCTCTATCTATCACTTACTTAAAATACCTACTAAAGATTTAATATCAGATTTAAAATTCTCGTCAAGTAAACGTCACATTGTTTAAACACGAGAAAATTGGTTAAATTTGACAACAAGAGTAGGTGATACCTTTATTAGAATTAGTCAAGTTACTAAATATAGGATCACCTCTTCTTTGTATGAGGTCATATCGAATGTATAGGCCTTCTTTAAATGGTTGGCCGTGGATGAAGTCATAGATATAACTTGTAGAAAATAAATAATTTTGACCCGTGATTGACTAGAAGAATAGGCAAGAAACTAGACTACGAACGTACAGCCTTATTACAGTAGGTATACGTACAGCAATATTATTTTAACATACTTTTATAGTTAATTATAATTTAAATAGGAAATACCATTCGGATATAACAGCATAAAAGCGTTATTACCTCATTGACAATTTGATGTATTGGTTCGCCGGCCGCGGACGTGGTCGAATTATAGTATTAATGTTACTATAATTATATAATAGTTATTGTTCATTTTATATATGGTTTTAGATTATTTCAGATAATTTATTTATACATTTTCACATTATATATTTTTATTTTATATAAAATATATTGTTTGATACTTTTAGTTCTCTATAACTTTATAAATATATTTATTCAGAAATAGCTGTAATTGATTTAAGAATGCTCTTTTAAATTTTACATACGTGTACCTACATGATTGGATGCACTCAATGTTGAAACCAATGTTGATGACGGATTGGAATGTGAAATTACTATTGAATTGTACATTTGCCACGTATCGTAGTTCCATATATATCCACATTACGTGCTTATTGAATTAAACGTTAAGGCAATATATTTATTTGATTTGTTCTCGATAGCATATCACGATTATATTAGTATATACACATAACCGGTTTGCTTTGTAATCAATATTCAGATTATATTCAAGAGCAGTCCTGCTGGAATTTTACTGGGTTCAGTTTATCTATGTTTTCTATAATTCCATGTGTTTTATTAGGTAATAGCTCCAAATAGCGAATGCGTCAATGTTGAATGAGATAAAGATAGTCTATGACCTTCTCTGTTACAAGCGTTATGGCTATGCCAAATTACACGATGATTGGTTAAATCGTAAGGCGTGAAAGCTTAATAATCAAACAAATATAATTTTGTATTAATAACTACTTATACATGTCAAACTGTATACTGTCGTATATGGTTTGTAGAAATATATATCACCCATTATTATTTTTTCATATGAAAGATAGCCTATGTTCGTCCTCGTGCTACAATCTATCTTCACAGCAAATTTCACCAAGATCCGATTAGCCTTTTAAGTGAGAAAAGGTAACAAACAGACACACTACAATATTAATACAGATATCAGAAAAATATATATTAACAGTCTATACAGAAGTTGTCAATAAAGAAAGTTACGTAATATAGTTCTGACATACTTTTGTTTTTGTCTGGGTACAATGTATCCCATTTACACGCTTGGCAGACGCTGTGATTCTAAATACATGAATTATAAATAGATTTAACATACGGTTGTTGCCAATCGCAAATTATATAAATAGTACTTAATTTGATGACAATGCACATAGCTGATTTATTAATAACTAATAACTTTTGATTTATTAATAACTAATAACTGAAATAAATTTTTCACAAATAACACAATAAATGTATTTAGTTTATTGTTAAATTATAGTAGAAAGGTAAAATCAAAGTCCTATTTATCTAATCTATGACTGCAGCGTAAACATAATATGGTTTTTTTTTTGCTATTTAGAAATTATATTTACTGCAGATGTAACATTCCACATTTCAGCTAGAATAATTGTATCCATCGTAACTTTCCACCGCCTCTTGAATTAATTTGATTTATTAATCGGAGTTTTCATTACCGTGTTAGATTAATATATAATTAGATTAACAGTCAGATTTATTTTTTATTGTATTAAATTCGAAGCCACGCTTCTTTTCAGCCGCAACTTTTCAGTCCTATTCATGGCATTACCAAGCAGTCTGTTTTTCGAGAGTCTAAAATATAATACATTTATACTTGTAGTAAAAAATGGATAGCAGATTTAGATTGACCGTGTAGTCTCTTGATATATTTTTTTAAAGTATGATTTGTTTGAAGTCCGTTAATGGATTATTTTTGTCGCGCATTGTTACTAAGAAAGTTATTAATTTATTACATTGTCAAGCACGCGACAGTTGTCGTAGATGTATCAAACTATCAAAGATATGAATGTATTGTTAAACAATATTTGCTCTCTATTCGTTACATTCATTTGAAAATATAACTATTTGCTTTTCTGACAATGACTAATAAAAATTAAAAAAAAAAATAATACTTTGTATTACAACTTCTAGAAAAATCTTGAAATGAAAGTTGAGCGACTGTGATAACTATGTCATATAGTAGTTTATATAGTTTATATATATATAGTCATATATAGCAATTATAATTGCCTTTAAATTACTTTTCTTAAAGATAAAATGCTGGATATATACATTGTATACTGTATGTTGTATGTTGTAAAAACGTAGGTAGTTGAAAAAACTACTGAAACCACTGACAACAACATAAAGCAAACTGCTTTCCATTATAGCCAGTATAACTTTAATATAATCTGTGTTCAGTTCCACTAAGTAATATATCAGCAACAATTAAATTGGGAACTTTAAAATAACATAAGAAAATGTAGTAAGAATAATCCAATCCGTATATTATTTAACCTTTATGTCGGATTATAATCGAAGATGCAAAAATGCTCGTGTACGACCCTTATATTATACGTAGAATAATGTGGTGTACTGTGTATTTACATTTGCAGTTCTCCCAACTTTATTAAACCCCTGGGGTTATCCGTCATCAACAGAAATCAACCCCTTTTGTAGGAAATTTCTCGGGCGTATGTCCAATTTAATTCCTTTTCAAGTGTGATTATATCTAGAGAAGTCTCATTAGTTTCTGTGATTGACGCTGTGAATAAGACAATAATAACACAATCGATACGCGACCCTGATGATAATAATATACTAGGGTGCCTGATATATAATGTTAAACTGTGTTCTACATAGAAACCTATCGTATCGAATCCGTAACAGTACTTGTTGCGTGGTTAAGAAAAACTGTCCCGTGAAACAGACGACCACTTTGTTTTGTACTATGCTCTTACTATTTAATATTTGGTTATATTTATAGACAAATGGAATGCGTTATATTGGGTTATCCCGTAACATGTTATCCTTATATACTCGTAATTTATTTAAGAATTTAATAAATTTTAGTTCGTAATTATGTAATATTTGTTAGGATAGGTTAAGCAAATGACAAGCAAGTAGATAATAAATCGTTTTACACTCTTGTGAAGGCTGTGCAATATTTACATGTCTTTCAACTAGGTGTCCTACTTGTCGTACTGAACATGCAGAGGCTTGGCCTTGCTTATTGTTAAGCTGCAGTTGTCATTGCTAATGAGGTTCTTTAATTAATATTTAACTAATTATGCCATAGGAATTTAGACATTTTTACAAGGTTACAAAGATTATGTCTAAGTTTGTTTTATGAAACAAACAATTTTGCCACGCAATGTCCATATGTATTTAACAGACTGTCAAAGAGGGCGTTCTTAATTTATTTTAGTATCTGCAAAATGAACGTGTTTGATTGATTCTTTTTGCAATACTTTTACTAACGTGATAGTTTTTTAATAATATACATATATTAAAAAACTATCAAGTTAGTAAAAGTATTGCAAATATATATATAATAAAATAACATTTGTCGCTTTGGCTGTTCTTATATGGAACAAAATGAAAATAAATGTACTAACAATATTATTCTTAATATTGTCAGTTTTGTCCACAGAATATATTGTAAAATCTAGTTTTATGGATTCAGGGCATAGAATATATAATTATTCTGTTCGTATTCACGGTTACATTAGGTCAGGACAAATCCTGCCGAAGCAACAGACAAAGAATATGTGGAGTTGGTAGTTATTCCTATATGAAAACTTGAGTTCTTGTAACATTTGCAGCTTCATTAGTGTTGTATGATGCTTTTCTCTTATATCTATTTTATATGACTAAGTCCCATTCTAGGTAAAATTGGGGTCTGCTAATATAACGTACTTAACGTAATTAATAAGAATTATGAATTTTATTCACATAACAGACGTGAAGAGTAAATACCGTATCGCATTGGCATTGTTAACATACGATACGACCCGCTGCCATTATGTTTCGCGCCACAATCGCTTCTTTGCTGATTGGTTGACGCCAGTGGCGTGATGTTATACGAAATCGGTGGAGGTATGTACCTTTGCCGTGTGATTGATTGCGTTCGCATTCACGTCATCAACTTACGACTGTGCTGCCGACAAGCCACGTGGTCGCTACGTAGTCACTAATTTAGTTGGAGTGACATTTAGATTTCAGTGGAATAATGGCATGGCGCCACGTCTTTATAGATATCTATTACTATTTGAAGTCCAGCAAAAATTACACAGAAGCCAGGCGAGAACTAAATTCTTTTAAATTAAATTCATTCGCACATAATCTACGGTATACAGACTTAATTCTAAAAGCATTAATTTTTATGCACCTATTTTTTGATAGTGTGAAAATTGGCTACGTTACATTTTTTTGTCTGTATGTTACGGTAATATAACTTGTCCTCAAATTAGATCATGACGAAATTTTAGAACTTATCTGCAATATTTTTGAGGATTGAGGGGACATCTATCAAATGGATGGTAAACTACATTTACCGTCCGACGCCCACTACACGAAGCATTCGGATGCAAATATTATTTTTATCGAGTAACTCTAAAGAGATATCCGTGAAATCTTTTTTTAAATATATTCAACTTGTCAAGGGCTTTTTATTAGCTTTTTCACCTTGTTACAAATTTAAATTAAATGAGTACAAAAATTTATAAACTATTGTATCCTAGGAACTTAATTATCTGAGATTAAAAGACACACTTATCGATATCTTATAGTTATAGATTTAAGAGTGTAATCTACGTTAGTCACCTTGCAAGTGAGTACATTCACTGCAATGTATGGATCTTATTTCTTATTTCCTACCTTTTTACTTTCACCGGCACTTCGCTCTCTTAGGTAGGTACCCACTAATTCACTTCACAGCTTTCTTTTTATAAAGCGCTGAGTTCAATACCGCAGTATATATTATATTAGGACAGGTGCCTGCTCATATGCCTAATATATTTAATTTTTATATTAATATAAAACATTTTTTTCTATTATAATATCTATTGATATTTTTCTATTATAATGTCAAAATTATCCTCTCCTCTGATACATCCAACCCTTCTCTAGAACCAGAATTTATTTTTATTAATGTTGATTTCTTGCACTCTAAAACTCTTCTAGGCGTTTTTTATAGTCCCTCGTCCTCCATTGATTATTTCTCTTTCCTTGAAAACACCCTAGAAAGTCTTATAAAGGATATCCCCCTCCTTTAATCATACCATTCTTATGGGCGATTTTAATACATGTTTACTGAAAAACGACCACCGGGCCAACCGCCTCATGTGTCTTGCTAATTCATGTAACCTAAGTATTCTTCCTTCACAGCCGACTCACTTCTTTCCAAACTGCAATCCTTCTCTTTTAGATCTTATGTTTGTCTCCTCCCTTAATCATGTAACTAGGCATGGTCAGTGTCCTGCAGATGCGTTCTCCTACCACAATCTCATTTATCTTTCCTACAAAATCCGACCTCCTAAACCTAAACACAAAGTTATAATGCGGCGTAGTTTTGGTAGTATTGATCAGACAAAATTGCGTAACGATGCATCTGTCACGGACTGGGAATCTGTTCACAAAGCAACGTCTGTGGATGACCAAATTCATTTGTTTAACTCAGTTTTGCTGGAACTTTACGACCGACATGCACCCGTTCGACCAGTACGAGTTAAACATCTTCCTGCTCCCTGGTTGACTGATGAGATTAAAGCTCTTCAGGTTAAAAAGAATAAGGCCAAGGCTAAATTTAGATCCAATCCTGATAAATATCGTGAATATTACATTGAAGCAAGGAATCTCTGCAATAGGGCTTGTAGGCATGCACAACGTCGCCACATTCACAAATCTGTAGAGAACGGTGATCCAGCTAAGGTCTGGAAATTTCTCAGAACATTGGGAGTTGGGAAAGCTCAAAATTCCGCTAAATGTGATATTGACTTCGAAAGCCTTAACAGGCATTTCTGCTCTTCCGTTGGTTTTGACAACAATGACAAATTAAGCACAATCAATATTCTTTCCAATTTATCAACTCCTGATATATCTTCCTTTTCTTTTACTCAATTTTCCGATTGTGATGTTAAGAGAAATATACTTGCTATATCGTCGAATGCCATGGGAAATGATAATGTCAGTCGTGCTATGATTGTTCCCATCCTTGATATTATCCTACCGACCATTACTTTTATCTTCAACTATTCCATATCATCAGCCTTCTTCCCGACTTCCTGGAAAGATGCGCATATAATTCCTCTATCCAAAACCAAAAACCCTCTGAGTTTTTCAGATTATCGACCTATTTCCATTCTTCCATTCCTTTCTAAAGTCCTAGAAAGGCTTGTCCATAAACAAATTTACAATTTCCTTTACACAAATAATCTTCTAAATCCCCTCCAATCTGGTTTCCGCCCCGGTCATAGCACGACTACTGCTCTAATCAAGATCACCGATGACATTCGACTTGGTATGGATAAATCGCAGCTGACACTACTAACGCTATTGGATTTTAGTAATGCATTCAATACCGTAGATTTCGACATCTTACTCAGTTTGCTACGTTCTCTTAACATATCTCCAACGGTGATTGATTGGTTTCGAACTTACCTGTATGGGCGTCGGCAGCGTATTCGTATCGATGATATCAGTTCATCCTGGTGCACAACGACTGCGGGCGTACCTCAGGGTGGCGTATTATCTCCTCTTCTTTTCGCTTTATTTATAAATTCTATCACCCTTCATCTTCGTTCATCCTACCACCTATATGCAGATGACCTACAAATTTACTCACATGCTGCTCTGTGTAATATTACCGATGCTGTTCGCGATATAAATCTTGACCTCGCATATATCTCTGACTGGAGTAAAGCTTATGGCCTTTTACTGAATCCAAAAAAAACACAGTGCATGATTATCGGAAGTCCATATTATTTATCTAAATTAGACTTGAATAGTCTTCCACCAGTCTCCTTTAATGGTCACGACATAGAATACTGCGTTCAGATAAAAAATCTTGGGATTCATTTTGACGAAACCTTGTCCTGGTCGCATCAAATATCACAGCTGAGTCGGAAAATGTTTGGTGCTATCGGAAGCATTAATAGGTTACGGTACTTCCTGCCAGTTGACACCAAGACTGCGCTCGCACATACCCTATTACTTCCAATCCTAGATTATGCGGATTCCTGCTATGTAAATCTCACTGAAGAGCAATTAAATAAACTTGAGCGACTCCAAAATATGTGCATACGATTCATTTTTGGTCTCCGTAAGTATGACCACATTTCCAATTTTCGCAGTCAACTCAAGTGGCTTCCCATTCGTCTTCGCAGGAATTTTCATATTTTATCCCTCCTTTACTCTATTCTTTTCCACCCCTCCACCCCTGAATATCTAAAAACCAAGTTCCAATTTCATATTAAATCCCCCGGTTCTGCTTTGCGTAGTACCAGAAGCCTATGTTTGACGATCCCTGCTCACTCCTCCACATATTATTCCAACTCCTTCACTGTCCAAGCCATTCGCCTCTGGAACTCTCTACCACTCTCCATTCGATCAGCTCAAACACATGCATCATTTAAAAATAGACTAAGATCTCATTATCTCTCTTCATAGTACATTTTTTTATTTTATTTTATTTTTCTCATTTCTTCCAATATGTAGTATATATGTATGTATATATGTAGGTTTATATATTTATCCCTAATGTAAGTATGTATATCTAGTAGTATAATAAATAGTGTCTTATGTGTGCCACCTACCCTATTCTATGTACATAAGTCCTCTCTTCTAGGTTGTCAGTAAGAGATTGCATTTAGCGATAAGACCGCCTTTTGTTATTTTTTACTATTTACTGTTTTTTCTCATTATTTTATGTGTACACAATAAAGAGTTTTATTGTTATTATTATTATTATAGATTTTATAATAATAGCAAAAAATCTGTAATTGGGATTAGGGTAATGATAATACAAAAGACAAGGTTCAAGTAATTATCAATACCATGTATTGTCTCTGCGGATAGGACATAGAATATATCGTTATAGGTACGCTACTACGAAGTATTGTTATATAATTTTCGGATGAGACATAAGTTTACCTGCGTACGACAAAATTGTAAATAAGAGGTTATTTAATGTTTATGACGGTGCAGAATACATTCAATGAAATTGTGATGCAACTATGTATATATGTACTCAATACACATACGTAGAATTTGTTGTGTTTTTAAAAAAAATCAATTCGTTTGTCGACTGTGAAGTTTGAACCCTACATTGTATATTTATAAATAAAAATATTATTACTATCATTATGTCACTTGACGGTAATCCCTTACTTTGGTAACAACATAAATAAATAATAAGTATAATTAAAGAAAAATCTATATAGGATCGCTATAAGAAATATTAAAACAGTTTCAACGTTTTTTTTATTAGTAAAAACATTTTCTATTTATACAACGGCTATTCTACAATATGTGTATAGGTATAAAATGGATACATTCTATTTATTCATATAAAAAAAATAATAAAAGCACTTAAACATAGATTGAATGCAAGCTGGGGATTCAACAAATAACAGAGAAGCAAACAATGGGGACTGAGTAATAAAAGATATGATTTATAGAGGTGTCAAATTGATAGGACATGGGGCTTTATGAGTAGGGAACGTTTTCAATATAATGTTATTTTTAGATGAGATGGTTAACTATTTTTAAAGCATTTTATGAAATGAATTTGTTAAAAAACTGTTGTATTTGAATATGTGAGATAACGTGCTTATACTTTCTGTTGAGTCTTATTAATAAGCAATAATACTTTTTATTATATATAATTACTGTACCTTTATAACGATATATAAATTGATAGGTATCTAATATTATTGTTATTACATACTTACATGTTATTGGATAGGTTCGCACGTGATTTGGAAAGCACTAATAGTAGACGAGCTCGATAACAGAATTGCACAATATTAGAGTACTACTTTGACTGAACGTTGATGAATGAATAAAGAAATTCATTAACTGAATAGATTGTAGTGTATTTATGACTGTGAAATTATACCTATGTAGCTATTTTAAGTAAAAGAGTAAGTATTATATAGAAATTAAATAAAGGCGTCGTAAGACTTGTGCAAAATAAAGTAGTTGGTAATAGGCATAATAAACGTAGTGGCTTGTCATTTAATGTCCTTAAAGATACTCGTATTATAAAAATATATTATATATTTTTGACGGCCTGGGTTGTCTTGCGATTTAGCACATAGCCTTACTTCCGATGGTCGCGGGTTCGATTCCTCGCATGACACAAACATTTTGTATTCATGAGTATGTTTATTTGTGTTGGTCTGGGTGTTTTCCATGTTTAATATGTATATATTTACGATAAATAAATATATATTTCTATTTGTATCAGTTATTTAGTACCCATAACACAAGCTTTAGCTAGCTTAACTTGGCTCTACTCTAGATGGCGATGTGTGAATTGTCCTAAGATTATTATTATTATATATAGGTTATTTTAGGTTGGCTTGCACTCCAATATAATACATACCGGATACAAAAAAAATCAACAGGTACAAGTATGTTTACACGTCCGTGTAGTATGGTTATCTATAATAATAAACAAATGACCTAATTCCGATAATAATTAGCAATAAAGTTTTGTAATTAAGTATAAGTATACTTAATAGCCATATTTTTATATTGGAATATTTTTTTACTTTTTATCGTATGACGGCAAGGTGTGATATTTGCAAACCGCACCTTTGCTCACATTGCTTTGGCAAATATTTTCTTATCGATATTTTCGTAGTAACATTTTAGGGTACACCGACCTAAAACTCTTATGGTGCGATTTAGATATAGCGCTATATTTAGAAACTACTATTTGAAATAATAGTTTTCGAATTTTCATCTGTTATTTATTCAAAAGTGTACCTCTTTAGTTCAACTTTTTGCATTATTACTTTAGTTTAGATACACACCTACCTATGACTTATTTGGCACCGGCTCAAATTAGTAATTAGCATATGAGGCTAACTAGTTCTATTTTTAGATTTAGATATTCTCAAATAAAATTTATTCTTTATTTTTGTTAGTCATGCGTTATTAAAAACTTAATAATGACTAACATTACGTTAACTAACAAAAAATTCTCCGTGTTAACATCGTCTACATTTTTTTACTTATTTGAAGAGTATTAAAATAAGAACGCACGTCTTTTTTAGTATAACTATTTGCCAGTGTGTCCTTTATTTAGAACGTAGAATTATGGTCAGTACCTACTTGTAGCATCTTATTGCATGATGATGTGATACAGTGAAAAGCTCCGGACATAGTAAACTGGTTGAAGTAATCTTGTACCTACTTGGCAAATGTGCGGACATTCACATTCCCAAGGCCATTTTTTACACGGCGTTGTTCGTTTGTTTTACCTAACAAGCACTAAACTAAGACGTTTTACAATTCATATTAGCTTAGAGCTCAGGCACACAAGATTATAATATCTAAGTATCGAACCAAGTAATTTTCTAACAGTGCAGACTAAACAGAATGTATGGAACATTTTAATATATAAAACACCGTATAAAAATATAACCATAAATGAAGTATAAAAAAATCTTTGTAAGTTATAATTTATAAATAAAAAATAACATTTCTATTGTTTCAAAAGACAACAATCATAGCCAAGTTGCTAATTAGTTATTACTATTAATAATGTTATTCTAATATCAATAATAATACCTACTATTAAATTTTTCGTTTACAAAAACACGTTTATACAAATAACATATTATTATTACAATTTCATATGCACTTTATATATAATTGACACCAAACAAAAAAATACATTGGCAACACTAAATCACAACTGTCTTGGCTGAATCTATATGAATGATTTCTTATAATTTTCAGGTGTGCTGGGTGACGTTAAAAAAGAATTTGGCATCGGCGATGACAGTGCCGGACTCCTTCAGACTGTTTTTGTGGTGGCGTACATGGTGTTCGCGCCAATATTCGGTTACCTCGGGGATAGGCAATCGAGACGCGCCATCATGGCGTTTGGGGTCGGACTCTGGTGCATCACCACATTTATCGGATCCTTCGTTACTGTTAGTATTTGCTAATATTTTATTTATTAATGTTTACAGTATTTGTGATTCCGTTATATAGAAAATCTATTTATTAAAACATATTTTTAAATTAGTAATTTATTTAAAATTTTAACTTTAAAATAAATTATAAATAAATAAATAACCCTGGACAATTGACACAGCGCTATCTAGTCACACGGTAAGCAGAGCTTGTGTTATGGGTACTAGACAACTGTTATAAATACTTAGATATATTTTTTGTTAATACATACATAATATACATAGAAAACACCCAGACCGGTACTAACAATCATACTCATGAATACTATTGTTTGCACCGTGTGTGGAATCGATCCCGCGACCATCGGAAGTAAAGCGGTGTGCTCAACTGCTAGACCACCGAGGCTGTCAAATTTATAAATAAATAGTACACAATTACAATACAGTTAATATATCTTGTCATTTGTGACTCTAATCAAAAAATATAAATATGGCCTATTAGTTATATTTTAGTATATCTGTAAGTACTACGTTAATAAGAGGTAAATATAAGTATATATCAAAACATTAGCATACCTAAATACATTCTTATTCTATTAATAAACATAATATAATAATACTATAACGTATATTTGATTGCGTAGGGGGTAAACCATAAAATCCATATAACAATAGTAAGGATATTTGATGTTTTTCCTCTTGAATGTATGCATAATTATAACATCTAACATTATATTTTCTTATTCACTATGAACCAAATTTATTGAGCAGTATACAATCATTGAAGCAATTCGAATAATTGTTTCACTTGCTTACACATTTTTGCAGCGCAAAGCATTGCTCAAATTTAAGCGGTAGTATGTATAAATTATCATATAAGAATATTGTTTTCAACAAAAATGAACCAACTCCAAACACAAATAGTAAACAATAAATTTTCGACGAGTCATTGAATTCATACCTGTAGAGCTATTCTTTATTGAGTCTTTGTATGGTGATAAATTATAATACACATACATTATACATATTATGCCGTAATCTGTTCTTTGTCATGGTTCATAATTCATATTATACATAATACATATTATGCTGTAATACTTGACTCCTAATACAAATATGGTTTACCTTGTTAGAATATCCCAAGATTATTAAAAAAAGCTTTAATAATATTATAATAAATTTTCAGAACTTCAAGTTATTTGCTTTCTTCCGGGGCCTAGTCGGCATCGGTGAGGCGTCATACTCGACTATAGCACCCACCATCATAAGTGACTTATTTGTCGGCAACATACGTTCCAAGATGCTAGCACTTTTCTACTTCGCCATCCCGGTTGGCAGGTAACATACATATTTCATTTAATACACTTTAAATATATATATAGAAGTTTGAGAAATGTGTCAATAACTATTGGTCTTGTTCATTTCTAATGTCAGTACTGGTCATGGTTGTAAATCTTAAAACATTTGTTCTCGTATGAAGAAATCAAAAATCTCGTAGCTCTTTAACATTATCATATCACCGATTTCTGAATGGCTAAATACGACGCTTGATACGAAGGGTGATAATGTTCTACTGAAAACCAAAAACATCCTATGTTTGGCATCCCTGATTCTGGTTAATCTTTTTCAGTGGTATGGGATATATTGTGGGCTCATTGGCGGGGGCCGCGGCCGGCAATTGGCGATGGGGTTTACGTGTGACTCCATTTATGGGTGTTGTGGCAGTGGCACTTATCTTATGGGTAATGATAGATCCCGAACGTGGCCAAGCTGAAGACAGTCAAATAAGACCGACTTCCTACAGAGATGATATACGAGCGCTTGTCAAAAAGTAAGTTTCTTAAATTAATATAATAATGAGTTATTCATTCATTTACAAAAAATATAATAATAATATACTTAATTATACATTACATGAATAAAAAAATGGAATTATAACTTTAAAAGCCAATTGCTGCTTAATTTAAACATATGTTAAAATAAATTTTACATAAAAATTGTTTTCAATTAAGACACAGTTGATAGTGAAATGATTTGGTCTACTCTTGAGTCTAATCTCAATTTTGATTTCAATCCAGCCTAATGTGTGTGTCTGTACTTTTGAAATTAAAATAATGGATAACAATGTCACTTAGTTGTTTCATTAAACATGGCATATGGAATTAGTACGTTTTCAGTGGAATGGCGCAATCCAATATCAACCTGAATCTTTGAATTAGTTTCCAGATTAGATCTGCGGAGTTTGGCACAGACAATGTAAAGTAGTCCGTGACAAACTAAAGTCTAAAGTGTATTGGGAGTATTTAGGAGTCAAACGTACATTAGGTATACATATTGCGTATCGTTAAAAATTATATAATGAAATTTAACGTCATATCATAAAATAACAATGTCAGTATTGTTTGTGTTGTTTTTGTATGTTGTGTAATATGAATATGTAAACAGAAAAATATGATGGCAAGATTGTTTTTGTAGTTGACGATGCCTTACGATAATACGTATTAACTACTTTAGAGTGGAATAGTTGAAAAATAATCTTTTATTCAAAAAGACTTAATTTTAAACGCTATTGAAAACTCAATTTTATAATATACTATTTATTCGGAATACAGTTTAATCAATTACAATGAGCAAGAAACATGCCTATTGACGTTTTAACTTTACATTGTTAAGTCGAAATTTCTATTATACGAACTATCAAACAGCATGAATATATAAGTCAAAATGTTAAATGTATAACACCCGTTTAGTAACAAAATAAATCAGACGTAGTGCGATCACTACCCGACCATTTCCTACAAGCAGCACCCGTTCATGAGTAAATCATATGATTCGTCATTAAACTTTGAAAACAATAATCTCTTAAGACTTATTAAATATGTTTTCTTTACAGTCGGTCTTTCATGCTTTCGACGCTCGCGTTCACATGCGTAGCGTTCGTAACAGGCGCCCTCGCGTGGTGGGGACCCCAATTCATATATCTAGGGCTCACCTTGCAACCCGACGTCGATATCACTATAGAGAGGTGAGTTAGATTTCATTGGTAGCAAAAAACAAATCGGTACTCCTCAGATTTATGTCCATTAAATAATAAGTAAGAATGTATTTATTGAGCATGTATGTATGTGTGTTCATAAAAATATACAGTTATAATTCAATTGAATCTATGCCAGTTTTTTACGTGGTTTTCGTCTCCAGTATAATACTATACCTCGGTAGTATTGGTATTACATTGATCTTTGTATATTTATATAACCAATAAAAGTATTGATAAAATATAAGTATCCATGACTGTCTGAGTATTTCCATAAACGATAATAACTGCACTTTGTCACATATTTATTACACATTGTCTAGATAACATGTAATAAATTAGGATCTTTAACCAGAGTTCATCGATCGATCGCCTACTAGTCTATCCAGTTAGGAATGCGAGAGACTGAGACTCGACATAGGGCACAATACGAACACAATAAAAGCAGAGTACAAGTAGTATTGTATGAAATTTGCAATGGAACAGCGTATCGTACAAGTTCGGGCTGGTGGGTATGTCGGCGGGCGCGATGGGCGTGCCGCTGGGCTCCGCGCTCGCGCAGCGGCTGCGGCCGCGCCTGCTCGACTGCGACCCGCTCATCTGCGGGTTCGCGCTGCTCGCGTCCGCGCCGCTCGTCTACTTCGGCCTCATCACTATCTCGGCGCACGTAGCGCTCACCTACGTACTGATATTCGCCGGGATGGTCACGCTCAATCTCACGTGGTCCATCGTCGCCGATATCGTTCTGGTGAGCGCTCTCTGTCTGGTTATGCTCGCATGTGTGATAACGCGACAGGGCTGCTCACAAATATATGTAGTAAATGGATTTTTATTTACGCATGCTAGAAGTAAATGATTAAAACTGAAGTGCAAGAAGTGTTGCGGATTACTAGTGCGAGCATTACATTCACGAACAGAAATCGGTCACCGGCTCGAATCGTCGCAAGAAATATATTCCGATGAGATAGACATGTAAACTTTCGAGTCACATTAATCGTCAATACCATAGGCCGCAGAATCATCCCATTATGCCGCTAATATATTTTAGAGAATGCCGCTTACGCTATCGACATACGATTTTTATTTTATTTCACTTTATTCACTTTATAATATAAAAAACTATATATATAAAGAGAGCATGCGAAAGGCTACGCAGGACGCATTCGCCTGTCGAACGGAAAGAAACTAAACGCATAAATGTATGCATGTACGATGTGGCGAGACTGACGAGGCGATTGTTGCACGAAGGTTGTCGCTAATCTTCGGCGTGGTGACGATGATGTCGGGGGTGACGGGCGTGCCGCTGGGCACGTGGCTGGGCGCGACCCTTCAGAAGCGGTTCCCGCGCGCACACCCCCTCGTCTGCGGCGCTGGCCTGCTGCTGTCCGCGCCCGCCATCGGTCTCGGCATGCTCCTCACCGAGGCCTATTTCTACACGCCCTTCGTCCTCATCTTCATAGGCCAAGTCGCTTTGAATCTCAACTGGGCAATAGTGGCCGATATGTCACTGGTAAGAAATGTGTTCCGCGGTCTTGCTTCTGGTCGACTGTTAGCTTTTTTCAAAGGCTAATCGCAACTAGAAGTGGGAAAATGGATTTTTTTTATTATTTATAGTTGTTTTGGCATGTGGTGCATGATTTTATTTTTTATTATTTTTCCTATACTGTATGTATTTATATTGGGCTTGTATTGCTGTGTATATAATAGAGATGTAGATTTGAAATCAGTCACTCATTACCTAGACTATTATCATTGTTCAGTATTGTCTGGTTGTAAACATTGTTTCTCGAAAGTATAATAAACTATCTCATTGGAATTTGGTAATTTAATACTTGTATATTTTTCTTGTAAGACATTCGACGCCATTGACCTGATTTCAAATCTTGAAACAGCGACATCTATTAGCATGTATTCTAAATACTTACTTGCAATTGTTTTATCATGATATTTAAATACCTCATTATTTCACTAGATGGCGTAAATAACATAATTTGAAAGTATGTTTATAATGAGAATTAGAAGGTTGATACCAAATTATGATGATAATATAACAGTAAACTCAAGTATACTCGAAGATAAGATTTCGATATATTACTTTTATTCAAATTTTTATTTCTAATATCAGTTCATACATCATAATGTATGAACTGATATTAGAAATAAAAATGCAAGTCATGAAGTGAATAAATAGCTAGAATAATCTTTTGGTGTTAATTATAAATGCTTGCTCATTTTGTACTGAATGTTTGTTTGAAACGCTATTAGGTGATAACTATTCACTTTCTAAACATTGCTAAAATTGTCATTTCCTAAGACCTTTGGTTAAAAATTAAAAAAAAGGTATATAATATAATTTTTACACAGCATTGATTGACACCTACCTGGGGCATACAGCATTTTATTTTAGTATCTATATTGTAGAATCTAGTTAAATTAGTGGTATTATTAGTAACTAACGTATCGTAATATGTGGTGCCTAAGTCTGCATTTATTGGTATTTCAGTATGTTGTTATCCCGCCTCGACGCTCTACTGCGGAGGCGTTCCAGATTCTCATATCACACATGTTCGGTGATGCTGGTAGTCCTTACTTGGTTGGAGTGGTGAGTACATTTAATCGTATTCAAGTCGTCTTATAAATAATACCAATTACTAGACTGTCTTGTCTACCAGGCTTCCTGCTTAAAGTACCTAATAATTAGTTTTAAAAAACGAGAGTGGTAATGAAGCAAAAATGGCCCACCTCTGACAGCATCAGGGGCCATCGCTCGCGCGTTACCTGTCCTTATAACATTATAAAGTTACATTGGTACTACTATCCAATTATTTATTAATAATTAACCTACAGAATATATTATTAAAAATAATATGACACCAGAAGTAAAGTTCATGCACAAGTTCTACAACAATGAAGAAATGTGATTTATTCTGTTTTAGATATCAGAAAGTCTCAAGAGATCTTTGTCTCCGTCCCCGTCAGAAATGCCTTCTCAGATTGTGCAATTCCAGGCACTGCAATATGCTTTGTTTGTGACCTGCTTCGTAGAAGTCCTAGGAGGCATATTCTTCCTTCTAACGGCCGTCTACATTGTTAAGGATAAACAAACTGTAGACAGAGCAATTGCTGGTAAGAACAGAATTTTTTTGTCTGCATAATATTGAGTATATTGGTTGAATTTACTAAAACTGCATTGCTAAGTACTATATTTTTTTATTATAGATAATTGTAACAAAGATGTTTTAAATACTTTAAATACTCAGGCTACAAACTTGGAATACTTCTTTATTATATAAATATAATTAACAGATTTGACCATTCTGTGATTGTCAAATTATCTTGTTTCAGTTACTTCATTAAAAGTAATTTAGAAGTAGAGTTATTTAGGTGAGTGTGCAGCTCATAAATTAAGCTTATTACGGAATATCGGTAAGGTTGTCAATTACTATTTAGGGGATCAAATAGAAATATTTTTAGTTTACGCCATTGTTTAATTATAAAAAAATATATATTTTACAGAAATTGCTGAGCATCCAAGTACAGAACCATCGCACAGTAGGGCTGAAGAAGAGAATGTAAGTGGTGAATAGTTGTAGGTAGGCTAGAATAATTTGGAATTCCATCAATTTTAAATCTCCTTAAATGTAAGGGAGTTGTGAGTATATTTAACTTATATGCATATTATGCTGCGGTCAAATAACTGAATTAATTTGCATATCAGACAGTCATGACATTTCAAGCGCAGGTCTGATTTATTGTTTTAGTTGAATAATGTTAAGTAGATTAAAAACACACCTCATCTAGATTAGCCTGCAAAAATTTTGTGGTAGTCTGTATTACAATATTCTGAATTAAGAAATTTATAGTAATTTGATTGTGGCATGACAAAGAAAGACTGACTTAAATGCATAGGTTAAGAAACAAGAGAGGGTTATAAAAAAGATGATTGGGTGTAGTTTGTATTTAAATTGTATGTAAGAATATAGATACTAGGCATCACACATGATTGTTACCTGAGAAAGAAATGTGCCTACCTATAATAAACGAACAGTGGCCAATATTGTATTTAACGATGTATCAAGGAATATATGTATAATATGAAAACGGCATATAGTACGTCTTGTGATACTTTCGTGGCCCAACTGATAAAGTACACAAACTGTAGTTATTATAATTCAATTAATTTCATTATTTTCATTAATCATTTGTTTACATTATATTATTTTTTAAATACTGAATGTTTTGTATCTTCTGAATATTTTTTTTTATGTCATTGTGATTATATTTTAATTTGAATATATATTTTCTATTAGTAAGTATTCATACCGTTTAACAATAATTATAGCTACTGGTAGCTAATATATTGTACAAGTTCCTAAATGCAAGCAGTAATACTGTAAGCAGATATTAAAATTATCTTGATGAATATTGTTGTAATAGGCATGCAGATATAAATAATAATGGATAGAAAACAATAATTATTTTAATTTGAATTAAATAGAATCCAGCATTGGTTTTTATTATTGTTTTAAGTTTCTGTACATATTTTTTTAGAATAGATATAACTAATTTATAAATAGTTTCAGAAATCACACAAATAATTTTTTAGACTTCTTAAATGTTACAGATTTATATAATTTTCAAAGCAATCCCTTCTTATTTATATTATTTATTTAATATTTTAGTTCTCTATATTGTTTCTTTATTATAACTTAATACATTATTTTATGTTAAACTGTAGTAAATGTATTGTTATGATAAAAATATCAAGACTGAATTCCTTACTTGCTTTGTGGGTTGCTCCCAAAATTTACATTTGTGTATTGTAAATACTATGTGTATGGAGGAATTGAAATGAAATACATTTTATTATAAAATATGGCATTTATTCTTTTATTATAAACCAAGAAATGAGAAATAGAATTGAATTGATAATGACACGATGAACAAAATAAAGGCGGAATTGAGAATCTTCATAGTGTTGTTCATACACAGCACAAATAATTAAGTACTTAGTTTTTAATAATAATAAGAAACATGTTAAATTCGCAACATACATTTATAAAATAAGCAATACTTCAGCATGTTGTATATATATGCACATATATGCGGTATTCCAGCAACCCATATGAGTTGCTGGAATACTTCAGCACGTTACTTTTTATAATTACAATAACATTTAAAAACTAAAATAACATTAAAGCATTATTATTAATAACCCGTTTGAGAATGTGAACGTTGTTCATGTGCATCTGTTTGTTAGTTCGATGTTCGTTCGTGGTTCGAGATATTTTTGTTATGGGGTAATATTTTGTACATATATATATTTTTAAAATGGTATACTGTATTTTAAGTACTTGTCAAAAGTAACAAAGGTTAGCGCATACGGATGACAACACACTGGTATATAGTCAAAAACTTATTTATGACTTAGGTTAAATTAACAAAATAATCAACAATTACGAAAAAAGTAACAACTTATCATCACAATCATAAAATGGCCACACGTTTTTAATATACGGTTATTTGTAAAGGAGGTACCCTTACCAATCTGAAAGCCAGTGTTAGTTTTCACGAAAACACTATGTAGTAAATGGAAAATAAATTTTAAAAACCTTCCTACAAACTGTTGTATGGTTATGTGAATAATTTAATATGAAAGTTAAAAATTTTACTTCAGTTTTAACTTCGATTCTTTGTGAAAGTAGATCAGTTTTATAGTATTCTACCTGAGTTACCTGACTTCCGAATTTTTTTATACCCTTTAGGAATAACATTACATAACAACATATATTTAACATTTCCATAATTGCTAACATAAAAGCAAATTTTCATAAGGTCACAAATTAGCTAATATAGCCATTATTCCCCAGAACAGTAACTGTTAGTGGAACTACTGTCATTATTGTTTCTTTCTTCAATTGCTAGTTTGAGTTTCTTTGGGTTTGGTTCAGAAGAATTAGAGCTGTCACTTAACGCTCGTTTGCCAGTAGCTGCCAATTTCACAGTCACGCCATCAGAATTGCTATTCTCTTGATCCAAAACAGATGTCGATGTCGATGATATTGTTAACTCACTAAAGCTTCATTTGTGTAGTGTTCGAGAGCAACTTATTAACACTAATTATAACATCTTCATCCTAAAATGGACAATGTTTCTTGTTAGGGTGATCGCCAATAATTGGTTTATAGTGCTTATTACTATATTATTATATAAAGTGCTTGGTGGTGTAAGTATTTACCATACCGGCCGCTTTACTTCCGATGTTTGCAGGTTCAATTCTCGTCCGATACAAACATTTATAATCATAGTATGATTGTTTACGTGTAGTTGTTTTTTGTGTTTAAATATTTATGAGTTGTTTCATACCCACAATACATGATTTGCTTAGTTTGTGTCTAGACGGCGCTATGTGATGTATCCTGAATCTTTTATCAATTGTAAAATAAAAAAGAATAAAAAAACAAAGTGACAAAGCACAAATATTTATGGGAAGAGCGCTAAGAAGTTAAACGGTTCGTAATTACATATTTTTGTAAACATCTAGTACCTGCATCCAAGGATGATTTAATATTTCGTCAAGTGTTATACGTCTCTCGGGTTGCACAGTCAGCATTCTTCCTATGAGGTGTTTGCCTTGTACACTAATTTTTCTCCATTGCGATAGTGACGTACAGTATTGTCCTTTAACAATTTGATCTTTCAGTGTCGTGAATCTGTGTTCTGTTGAAAATGGCAAATAGCCAGTAACACTGAAAAAAAGCTTCTGTGTATAATATTTGCTTAACTGAGTTTGATATAATGATAAGTATTAATTTATTTATAAATTGTAAACAGATAAATATTGACAGTAGTACTCCTTGAGGCAATAGGGTATCTACCCTTACTGGTACTGCCACTTACTACTCTAGGATTACCACTCTACTTCTACCCATCTGTATAGAAGTAGAGGTGAACATACTGTACTCGGAGAATAATT
Organism: Achroia grisella; assembly: GCF_030625045.1. Taxonomy (NCBI): domain Eukaryota; kingdom Metazoa; phylum Arthropoda; class Insecta; order Lepidoptera; family Pyralidae; genus Achroia; species Achroia grisella. The sequence continues at coordinate 78,444 of NW_026712998.1, forward strand.
TGGTTTGTTGTTATTGTTTCTGTTACAAATAGAGATTTGAATTTTCTTGTGTCCAACCAAAAATCGTAATATTTGGCAATTGAAATTTGGTAGCATTTGGGATAAAGGAAAGGTCTATTTTATACACTGAATTGGTGTTGAGCATGCTTTCTAAAGTGAAATTGTTCATTTAGAAATTTTAAACTTGTTCCTATCCCACATTACTAATTAGGCAATTTCTGCGTTTAATCTGGATTATTCATGCGTCTGATAAGGTAAGATCCATATAATTGAAAACAGACAATCAGTCTTTAGGATTTTGTTGTCTCCGATATTCACATAGACTGGGCCTGAAGGTTTATTAGATATTTTCTAACACCAACATACCATACAAAGAGTATTACTCCCAAGCTCCATACATCAACTTGGGGACCATAGCATCTTTGTCCATTTGCCATAAGAACTTCAGGTGCTAAGTAGAGTGGCGTTCCACACATTGTCTTCATGAAGCTATCCTCACCAACAAACTTGCTCATTCCAAAGTCAGTTATTTTGACTAGAGTCCTTTCATCTTTACTCTCTCCAGTAATACATTCTCAGGTGTGTGAATTGAATGGATTTCATTATATAAGAAAATTCTTTAATTTTACAATACTATATTTTATTATTGTTTCAGTATAGTTCTTTACATTTTCTATAGTGTATAAATGTTTTACTACAAAAATTGTATGACATCAGAATGATTTTTCGACAATGACAAGGTATCTACATGAAGGTGCAACTTTACTTGCCATTTATAAAAATGGCAACTATAGTTAAAATACAACAAAACAGTGTTTAAGATATCCAGGTACATACTTGTTCGGGCTCTTCCTTACATTTTCTCTTACCCCTTGTTTAGACATGGGATTTTATATGTAGAATAAATACTTAAATTTCTGTTTCATACATACATATACAGACAAAGTATAAGAGGAATTTCAGCCTTATCAGTAGTTATTACTCTATTTATACAAATACCTTGAGGTCTCTGTGAGTGATGCCTTGAGAGTGTAGATATTTGACAGCTAGCACCATTTGTCTGAATAGGAATCGAGTAAGTTGTTCAGTTAGACGATGTTGCTTTGAAATTCTGTCGAAAAGTTCTCCTCCTTGCATTAATTCTAGGATGATGTATACTGTGTCACGGGTGTCCATCACTTCCTCAGTTGAAATCACACAAGGCTTAAAAATAAAGAATGTTTATAGCAGTGTTAACATTTGACAAATTATAAATAAAGGAAAATCAGATTTTAAATTTATTATCTTATATATAGCTCCAAATAAGTGTATCACTGATGTGTAGAATTAGGGGGAGCGCAAACAGGCTTCCAAGCACTGTAGCAATTATGTTGGATTGTCCTCTCCGAGGCACTGGACATCATTGTATCGCTGTGGACCCAGCGTAACCAAATGTGGATATATGTTCTTGTTATTTCAATTCATATATTTATATATATGAATTGAAATTACTATATTGTAATTTACTAACATAGTTTATAAGTTGTTTACTAACATAATATGGCTGGATATATTAAAAAACAACAGTCAGTCATAACTTCATTTAAGTCTCATGCATGACTTATATAGTAAAGAATAACAAAAGTTGTGAAGTTGGAATTATTTGTTTTGTAATGTTAGTTGTTAAAACTCACATGTTTAAGTGCTTTCATGATATTAATCTCATTCATAATTTTCTTTGGGTCATTAAGATTGTTAAATTGTCCATTAGTCAGTCGACTTTTCTTAATTATTTTCATAGCATACTTAGTGCATTTTATCTGAAAATAAATTTATACATAACAAATCAATAGTACAAAGCCGAGATTAACATTTGTTTAGTTTACAACATTAAGCATATAGAAAGGTGTAACACAAGAAATATATATGTAATTTTTACTATAGTCTTAATAATAAATAGATTTCAACATAATTATCACAAAGAGACCTAACCAGATCCTTTATTATATGGTATAGGTACTAGAATGACAGACAGACTGAAATTGTGTTTAATGTACAGTTTTACTATATGGAATAACACACATAAATTTTGTTGTGTAACTGTTTACTTAACACTTAACTAGTCTTCAAATTAAGCAAATAACTGAAATGCTAAAATTGTTCCCTATGCAATATTAGTAGAATAAATAATATTGTTTAATGACTACTGCATGATACCCAAAATAATTATTTTTGACAAGAACACAAATATTTGAACAGACACTACTAAACTAGATACAGAAGGTATAGTGATTCAAATTAAGACATAAAAAAATAAAATGCTTAAAATAATATTTACCTTATCATAAACTAATTTGACAATACCACAAGCACCTTGGCCTAACAACCTAGATATATAATATTTTTTAGAGATTTCCCGAGGTACTTGGTCTTGTTCATTTTTAAATAAATCTTTAAATACAAAAACTGAAAAGAAAGGTTTCATTCTGGTATAACATATTGTCAATTCCCTTATAAAAATTATAACATAATAACAATGAGTTATAAAATAAAACATAAATAAATAACAAAATGCATGACAATAGCAATAAAACATAGACTAGGTGAGAGTGTAATTGCTGTAAATAATAGTTTTGTATAGTGGCCTTACTTTTCATAGATTGGTGGGAAACTGAAATGACATCATTGTCATCAAGAATACGGCTGTTACCTTTGCCAACTAAGATTCCATTTACAAATGTACCATTATGGGATAAATCTGTAATAATCGCCGGACAGAGAGGTTCCCTGTAATGAAATAACAGTTCAATCAAGTATTATTCAATAAATACTTTAATTAAATGAACTGATAATTATAATTATTTTTGTCTGTATACATACGATAAGTCTCTCTTCAGAATAAAATGTTGTTTGCTAATATTTTTAATTATGTTTTCATTGACCATTTCCTTTCTAATCACATAAGTACAGGAAAAAGATCTTCCCAAACTAAATTCTGCCTGAATGAGATCTGAAATTATGAAACTAAGAATAAATTCAGAAAAATCCAACTTATTAAAGTATAGTAGGTGGTTGGGGGGACGGGTATTGTTTGTAAAGAAAATTAGAGGTCGCATTGCCGAGTTCGTATCGCGTTGTAGAGTATAGGTCGTCCTTTATGCTTATTTTATCATACTCCAGCTGGTGTCCGGCCGGCGAATAGCGTAAACACAGACGAGGACATAAATTCATAAAAAAATACTCTTGATATGAGTGGTAAAAACAGAGGACAGTTTATGACAACAGAAATATACGTTATTAGCTTTTATATAGACGGTTAAGTTTTAAAGATCTGTTGGAATAATTTATTACCATAGTATCCTGGTGGTTTGTTTTTCCAGCAATTTTGTCCATTCAATGACGGTCTTGTGGGATATAATCTGCCCCAGATATTTGGAATAAATGATGGGGTATTTTGGCTCCATTCTACTTGAGAATTTTGTGTCTGTGTTTGTGTTTGAATTTCACTATCTATATTAATGTCATCGCCCATAATGAATATAGACGTTATAAAAATTTCTATTAAAGTAAGGAGTGATTTTGGTTAGAAATTAAATTAAAAATGTTATATTGTAATTGTTGTGCGAAAACAACACACACTTGACCTCTTAAGTAGTATATTATATGCACTTGACTATATAAATACACAATATACACACATTCATAAATACAGACTAAGGATGTGAAAAAAATCTTATAATCAAATTTTTCAACATATGTCGATTCAAATATAAAAATAAATTAACTTATTAAATTAATATTAATTAAAAAAATGAAAGATTAGTTGAACTTTTTAGTAATAGCCAAATTTGTGATGGACTCACTAATGGTCTTGTTTTAGATCACTTGGATCGATGAACAAATAACAAACATACTAATTTTAAAGAAAATTACTTGTTTTTAATTGATTGATTTGTGCAAAAATATATTTAAATCGATTATTCATCTGCTTTTTTCCTATAAAATGTCACATCCCTAAGCAGTACGCAATGTTGCCAGAATAAGATAGTAATTTGAAAAATTGCAGAAATACCCGCATAAACAATAAATACCTTTTTTTAGCTTACTAGCTTACAATGTAACCGGTACGTGCTGAATTTCAAAAAACTGTAATTGAAGCAGCGTATTATTATTGTATTAGCTTATGGAATCTACCTTTTGCTAGTTTATTTTTACGGAGTCTAATCTTGGACTTCTAAAAGCAAGCCTACCCAATCGCCAGTGTTCATTAAAAGTTTGTATTACAATGTTATAAATCCACTTATTTTGGAGATACCTATCAGATATATCTACAGCTGATTCTATTATAAAATGTTTATATACCGACAGAAATTTAAATTCATCAATTAACGAGATCATAAACTGTCTATTCTATTAAAACTATATAGTATATAGTAACAATCTATTCTATAGTCTATAATATATTATAGTCTGTATATTGAGCGGATGAAATATTGACTGTTAGTAGATAATTTTTTTTCAAATTTGGAACGATGATTACTTAAGTAGACAGGCTAACGGTAACTTAGGTGTTTACTATTACGGTAGTGTAGCAAGTCTCATTGATCATTTGCAATATAGCATTTATCCTTGGGTCCTCATATTTTGCATAATTGTTTTTTTATAGTAACTTAAATGGCAGAAAAGCTGACACCTGATGGTAAGTGGTAACTGGTAACCGTTGCCTACATACTACCTACAACAACACGTCATAGTCACGTCCCAATGCGTTACATTCGAAGAGAAAAGGTGTTAGGATTCCAAACCTTGCAATTTCCTGTAATATCTCACCCTTAACCAGAACAAAGCAAGCGGCTTAGTGATTGAAATAGGTGAGACAGAGATGCCCATATCGGCTACAATACACCTCCGCTCCGTGAAAAAATAAAAAATCATAATTTATTGATAGGCTTATGTACATATACAATATGTTTTTTGTTTTTCACGGAGTGAAAGTGATAGGTGATATTGATTTTTGCAATTATAACCATAATTGCTTTGATTTATAATTATTTGGAATACCGGAAACATGAAAATACGAGATGTTTTTTTGATTATTTCCGTCATTACTTATACATACTCAGGTAAGTGTAATTATCATTAAGAAGGTATTCATAAAACTTTGTATGTCCTTATCATAAAATTTGATTTATACGTTGAGAAAATTGCAAAATTACCCACATTATATATCGTTATTACTGGTTAGTAAACAACCTAATTTGTTATTTACTTTTGTGAATATATTATTAGGTACACCTACCTGTTTTAGTAGCTAATTGTATCAGTGCCAAATCAATATGTATTCAAGCACCAAAAAAAGAAAGTAAAAATCCATGTCGCCAATAATTAAGCTCGTTTGATTACAATAAAAACTGTAAAAGGAGACAAAAGATAAAATGGCAGTCTACATAAATTAACCAATTTCAAAATAGGAGAAGTACCTTACTTCGACTGTAGGTATACCTATTTAATGTATATACCGAAATATCTATCTACATCTTTTATAATATAGTTTTAGTTAATCATTGTGGTCAAAACGAAGTAAGCTCTGTTGATTACGAAAGAATCATAGTAATTGTTTGCAATTATCATCTATACATCTACACATATAAATAAAATTGGAGTGTCTGTTTGTAATATTGAAATAATCGTTTTTTACTACATGCATATGAATATATACGGTACATATAGCAAAATATCATTTTTTATATTTTTTGTCTGTCTGTCTGTCTGTCTGATTGTTCCGGCTAATCCCTGAAATGGCTGGACCGATTTTGACGGGAAATTTTTGCCAGGTAGCTGATGTAATAAGGAGTAACTTAGGCTACTTTTATTTTAGAAAAATAAAGTTAAAAACCACGCGGACGAAGTCGCGGGAACAGCTAGTCTCACATAAATATTACGAACGGTTTTTGTATTAACTATTAGTAATTAACCATTCATCAACAGTAGTAGGTTTATCAAAAGGCACATTTGTTTAGAATATCTTCGAAATAAGTAAATTTAATTACTAAAACGAACTGGCATTATAAAATATAAATGATAGACGGGCTGGATAGAATAATATTAGTTTAATTAATACAAAACACCCTCCAGGAAATTAAAGGAATTTCTATTGTTTGCGATCGCGACAAATGTACCGGCCTTTTGTTACCGCCATTGGCTTTTGGCAAAAAGTTCCAGTGTTTTCTGAACCGTATTAGAAGGTTGATTATCCATTAATTTGTATTTACCAAATACATTTAGTCATAATAGCTGGAGAGGAGCCTAAGTATAATGAGTAACCTGAGTGGAGTAACAAGATAGTATTTAGGTAGTATTTTACCCTCAATGAGACTAACTCCATTATCGTAAAGCTGTGGTTCACTTTCATTAAGCCAATATAAAATTAAATGTAAGTTTAAGTTGGTCCGTTTTAATTTTAATTCTAGTTGCAGACAACATTTAGGTACGCTACTTTATATTGAGCAAAATACAAAATATACTATTGCTTTCTCTCTCTATTTGATAGTGTATATATAATTAAACATATATATATATTGTAATAAATATTTACTAACAAATTACAACAAAAATATATTCTGAATAAGAAAATCTGTAAAGATACAATTGAAGATAAAAAATTACACCTTATAAATACGATAAAATGTCCACATATTTTCCGTATTTAGGTATAAGATTTAAATTATCATCCGGTTATAAACGCAATTGAAAGTTTTTAAGGTATAGGTATAGGTATTTAGATTCATTCACATAGGCATAAGCGGATTTTTACTCGGATAGAAACAGGAGTTAGTGTTTTATAACTTTTAAGCCTTTGTCCTCTGTAGGAGTTATACATATTCGTAGCTGTAGAAAAGGTCAGAGAGATTTAGAAGTTTTTTATTACAAAGTTCATTCACTTTTGTTTAACGTATTCCATAATATTAATGATGTTTATATTAGGTATTAATACCTAATATAAACATCAATATATGTAAACATACGATATATGATAGACACAACAAGTGAAAATCGTGAAATCACTATTAGTGTTTTGATAATAAAAGTTCGCAAATGTAGAGATTCTCTACATTTGCGAACAACTTCTCTACCAGATATTAGCTATAAAATTTATTAGGTACGTACTGTTAAGACTTAATATAACAATCCTGGACAGTTCACTCAGTGACCAAACTAAGGTGAGCTTGTACTAAAGAAATAATCAAAATACTTATTATGTTATATGACAAACATTCAAACAAACAATCATACTCATGAATATAAATGTCTCTCGTATGAGGAATCGAACACATGACATAAGGCAGTGTGCTATACACGATATTACTTATATCTGTATACATACATGCATTATTTATGTATCTATAATCGTGGTCATCAAAAGTATAAAATTAATAACCTATTTTATTACCACTAACAAGGCAAAGTTGTATGGGACATAATAGGTATAATATTATATAGCTACATATGTACCACAATACCTGCGTAAAGCACCCTTTTTGCATTAACCGCTCCCGATAATTGGGTGTCTACCTCTTAGACGGAAAAATAAATACTGGTGTTGTAATAAATACAAAGAAAACTCTTATTTAGAGTGCTGAACACTTTTTTTCGACATCTAGGAATTAAAGGAAAAACATTGTTCGGAATCAGTTAAAATATTGAACGACATATGAATTTGTTGCTGATAATATTCTCTGTTTTGTTGCTAATGTGGTCGAAATTTTCGTAAAAACATGATGAAATTTTGAAGCGTATCTTCATGATCAGACGGGGTAGTCACGTTAATGAACGGTCGATGTCTTGGTGAATAAACATTAAACATGTACACATTTTTGATGGGCAAGTATATTGTCTGTCGACGAATTTCTGAATACATTGGTTTGTTATTGGTATTTCAAAGTCACAGGATAAAGGAGGCAAGACATCTTAGTCCTCTGAAATTGGCAACGCATGTATGGTATTAAGTTTATATACAGGCGATGGTTACTATTAAGTGTAAGACGTGGCTTCTTTTATTCAATTATATAAGATAAAACT